>NC_065919.1:33228074-33403835 GCF_024586455.1 Bactrocera neohumeralis | reverse complement strand
AGGAGCTTTTACTGCTGTATCTACCGGTATACTGGATTGTTATGTCCGGTAGTACTCTCGTCTCCTGGCTGGAGGCAAGTAGCTCGTCTTCTTCGGATTCCGTAATAGGATTCCGATAGTTCAAGTCCTTAGTCGTTGCTATTGTCGTCAATTTGGTTGTTGTAGTTGATGTTGTTGTTGTTGTTGTATTATTGTTTTCGTTCATGTTTGGTCCCACGAGTAATCCGGAAGGGGTTGGTCACTCCTCCGCAGAGCCGGTATGCGGAGAGAAGGCTTTTATACCTCCGACCTCGCCTGGGCATCGGAGGGGACCGTTCGCGATCAACTATTTATTACCCCCCGCTGACCATTCAGCCCTCGGCACGGGTACCTCGACACCTTGGCTTAGGGTGGTGTTGGTTCGGGTATCCTCATACTTCCACAATAGGAGATGGGCGTAAAACCTAGGGTTTATTCATCCATATCACTATTGTTGGAATTATGAAGTGTCCCTCTTAGTTCGTAAGATTAGAGTGCGTTTCCTTTGGGATGCACACTTTACTCTTACTTAAGCCCCTTCAGCACGACAAGGCGACCAACTTCAAAGGAGAAAGACAATTTTTTAAGAATCATACATTTTTTTTACTAAATTTATTAGTTAATTTACTAAAGTGTTGAAAGCTGAGTTCACTTCCATCTTTTTTGGATATAGAATTATTATAATATTCGAAAGAGAGCGTATTTGAACTAGTAGATAAATGTATTAGTTTTAATAATATCGGCATATGTAAAATAGGTAATAAAGTTAGCAATGGGATATTACAATTACTGTGAGTATCACATTTATCTAATATTCATAAACCATAATATTATTATCTTTTAACCTTCACCTTTACTCAATGTAATTTTCTTACTTCCAGCCGTTGTTTGACAAACTTTTCAGGCCTCGCTAGAAATTACTTCGTATATTCGGTCCATTTATCAGGAATTAGAAATTCTTGCTCATTTATTAAATTTTAGTTGGAAAGAGAAAAAATAAGCAAATATACATTATATCTATCATAAGTTTATAATTGTATGAGTACCATATATAACACTCTTCTGCCCTAATTGACCCCTCTTTACTTGTTTCGTGCAATTTTTTGAAGATAAATAAATGGAATAATTATAGACATCATTATTATGAAATATGCAAGTATTAAACAGTAAAGCGATTCCAAATACTATTACAGAGTATAAGGAAGTATCATATTCAAACAATGGTCAGTGATATCATCCAAATAGAAAAAAATACAATATATTGGGTAGTCGAAAAAGTCTTTTCTTATTTTTTTATCAAATTTCAACTTATTTTTTTATATTTATGCTAATAAATAAATAAACAAATATGTACTTTGGTAGACCACTTTTTGCAATTTTTCCGCTAGAGACATTATTCCATCAGTGTAAAACTTTCGTCATTGTAAATCGAAATTTCGAAATTTCCAGAACGGAAGCGGGCGAACCATTGTTGTACTACACGAACTGATACAGCATCGTCTCCGTAAAATACACAAATTTCATTGGTGACTTGCGGGGCATTTTTCCCTTTATTACACAAAAATTGTATAATATAATTTCTTCATTATTTTCACTCATTTTTGAACAGCTGTAACTTTTTTCAACTTCACCGAATTTAATTTTTTTTGGTTAAATGAAGCTTAACTACGCTTCTCACCTTTCCAACACCATACTGAAGATATACGACTACGCCAACGACATCTATTGACAAAATACGAAACGACTTTTTCGACTACCCAATACTAACGGATTAACGTATTTTTTCTTGGTTTGATAAATGCTCCAATTTGACTTTAGGACTGAAAGTTAATTAAAACTCTATACAAATATTTGTCAGCGTAGCTACGTACATACGACTGTATACAGATTTGTATGTGCATTATTTTTTGCTGCAGTTCCACTGTTACCTAAAACGAATGTGTATTTTGTTTTTTGGTTCAAATGTAAATTTAGTTTTTCTCAAATTGATTTATTTATCGTTTGAGGTAAAGCAAAGCAATGTTTAATAGCGCTATGAGTGTTGTGCAAAACTGCAGACCTAGTTTTGGTTGGTTCATTGCGATTGTAACACCGATTGCTTGTATATCGAGGTTAACGTTTTGAATTGTGTCATTTTTTGAACTAATGTAGAGGTTGTTGAGCACATTTTTCTACATTTTTCTACATAGACTATGTGTACACATATATGTATGTACATATATTTATATATGTATATATGCACACATATGTATGTACACACATAGAAACCTGTTGACAACTACTTACCTTGCAGACATGCACATGAAAGTACTCAAATGTTCACTTACCTACATCTACAGCCATAACAATTTTAAAGCAATAAAATTTTAATTGCTGCTCCGGTTTGCAAAAGCACAATATTAATAAACCAAATATCTTAACTCAAACTCATTACATGAAAATGAAAGGAAAAGTCATTAAGTTAAATTTCGAACTAATTTTCTGTCAAATGTACCTACGTACGCGTGTGTCAACACATTTGCATACTTCTGCGTTTGTACACTTTTATAAAGTAAACAGAGTTGAAAAAAAATTGTGACAACACTCTTAAAGTGGAAGACGTCTAAGAAATAGTTTAAGAAACAGCAGTTAGTCTTCCTAATGATGAGTTCAAGGGTGATTTCGAAGAGGAGCACAAAGAACTTTCGATGGCGTCTGTAAAAGGAGTTTGAACAATACAACTGAAATTATGGGCCAATTTATTGAAAACGATCCAAATTTTGAAAATGAAAAACGCAAACTACTTGGAAACACAAAATGGACTCAAAGATCTTACTGTTTTTATAAGTGCACTCATATTTGTTCATTTTGTTTTGATTTTTTGTAAGAAATAATTGCTTGGTTTAATGTTATTTTATTTTTTACCACATTTATTAAATATAATATACCTAACAAATTTTCTCTCAATCTTTTCCTAACCCCATTATTTACATGTTATGATATTTTCGTTTAATGCTGGTTCGCCCATTTGGAATTAATGAACCATTTACTTATGTAATATATACTGTTTGCTCTAATATCCTTTACCAGGACATTGGTGACCATAATTATGAAATGACACAAAATTTATATCAAATGAAAAAAGCATCCGATCATGCCACATACTAAAAAAATGTTTCCTGGGCTTCATTAAGGTACCTCACGTGCAATTACCAATCAAATAGAGTCAAGTTCGAAAATCTTTATAATACTTGTAGGTATATGGTCGCTAAGGTCTAATAAGGCTAAGGTCTAATGGTCTGATTCAACCCAATTTTGACATACAACAGATACAGATTGTCAGAGAAGAATTATCCCTGAATTTCATTTATATATCTCACACACTGACCAATATCAAAAGTCAACTATTGATACTGGGGTTCACATATTCGGTACTTAGGGGCTTGAACAGTTTTTTGTTCGATTTGGGCAATTTTGGTCATAAGATGGGATACTTTAAAAGAATTATTAGTATTCTGTTATATTAATTGCTTCTTGATTTGTGTACTGAAAAGTGTGTTGTGGTATACGGGAAGTAGGCGTGGTTGAAGTACGATTTCGCAATGTCACGTAGGAATATGAGAAGAATGCCACGTCCTAAATTTAGTTGAAATCGGTTGGACGGGTCGCGAGATATGTAATTTTCACACCGGCTCCCTTTTCATACGATTTCGGAGGTAAAATTTTATGCCTCTGGCGTATTTAGTTATTGATTTTTTGCGTTTTAGTAGTTTTGAACGGCACCGTTATATGGGTAGTGAGCGGGATTATCTTTCGATTTCATCCAATTTCACACTGTTGGGAGGAGTTCTTACAATATTTACGCTCAGTAAATTTGGTTCTTGTAGTTTACAGGGGCACGCCCACTTTTTTTAAATTCTATTCACATGTGCCCCTTCCTACTGCGATCCTCTTTGTTAAATTAAAGTTTTATCAAGATATCTAAATTTTTGCTCAAATTTCAATTCATAGACACCGACAGACAGACAGTCCCAATCAATATCATCGCAATACGCCAGCAGCTGTACACTCTTATAAAAGATTGTACCTGTTCGATTAAGTTCTGCAGCTCGAATTATTTTCTCCAGCAGCAAGTTGAAGAAGTCGCACTATAGGGAGTCGCCTTGTCTGAAACCTCGTTTGGTATCGAACGGCTCGGAGAGGTCCTTCCCGATCCTGACGGAGCTTTTGGTGTTACTCAACGTCAGTTTACACAGCCGTATTAGTATTAGGGGGATACCAAATTCAGACATCGCGGCATAAAGGCAGCTCCTTTTCGTGCTGTCGAAAGCAGCTTTGAAATCGACGAAGAGGTGGTGTGTATTGATTCTCCGCTCACGGGTATTTTCCAAGATTTGGCACATGGTGAATATCTGGTCGGTTGTTGATTTACCAGGCCACACTCATAAGGTCCGTTCAGTTTGTTGACGGTGGGCTTTAATCTTTCACACAATACGCTCGATAGAACCTTATATGCGATGTTGAGGAGGCTTATCCCAAGGTAGTTGGCGCAGATTGTGGGGTCTCCTTTTTTATGGATTGGGCAGAGCACACTTAAATTCCCATCGTTGGGCATGCTTTCGTCCGACCATATTTTACAAAGACGCTGATGCGAGTTATTGACGAGTGCTCTGAGAGAGCAGGAGTACAAGATGAGTAGAAAATCGTTCGGCTGCCTGTTGTGATTGCAGCTTCTCGACGTCGAACCTTCCTTGTGTTTGTTGACGTGCGCTTTTTGCTGCACAGAGGCGGGTGCGAATCTTGGCTGCAACACCTGTTATAGGTACTTTTTTCAATAGCCTTATTTTGACAGATCTCGCATGAGTCGATTCAAGCTGTTGTTTAGCATTTTATCATGGAAAGATGTACGCCTGAACAACGTTTACAAATCGTTCAACTTTATTACGAAACTTGGCGCATTTTCCGACGATATCTTAAATTGAACGCGAATATTACGATGGTTCGTGCTAAATTTTGTTCATCGATGAGGCCCATTTCTGGTTGAATGGGTATGTAGACAAACAAAATTTACGCATTTGGGGCAAAGAGCAACCTGGATAGATTCGAGAGCTGTCATTTCATCCACAAAAACAACGTTTTGGTGTGGTTTTTGGGTTGGGGGAATTATCGATTTCACGTTTTGGGCCGGTCGATTAACCACCAAGATCGTGTGATATTTTTTCTTGTGAGGATATGTAAAGTCTAATCCAACTTCAATTCAGGCCTTGGTGTATATTCGCCAGTTATCAGTCGAAATGCTCAAAAGGACGGACCATCTGAGACGTAGTCGCGGCCAACGTTTGAAAGAGATAATCTTCAAAAAATAAATGCCACAGAATGTTCTTTCGAATGATAATAAGCATTCTCCACTAAATTAGAAGTTGTGTTTTTTTTTTAATTTGGGAACCTCGAAATGGATCACCACTTATGTGCATATTTTATTAAGATATCTTAAGTTTTGCTCAAGTTTCATCCTGCTCGGAGGACAACACAATCGCAGGTCAACTCGACTCGTCATCCTGCTACTTTATATGTTTCTAGTATCTATCTCAATTAGTTTTAGGTGGGACAAACAACCATTAGATGAACAAAAATTGTATACTCTGTAACAATATGTTTCGAGAATATAGAAATAAGAAAATGGATGCAATGAAAAAAATTACTGAAATAATGAATTATGAAGCGAAATTTTTCATTTTACTAAATTAAATATATATGCAGGTTTTTTATTTGAAACTAAGTTACATACCTCAGTAAAATTGATATTTGTGCAAACATTGTTATTGATGGTACAGTTTTTTCTAACTCCGCTATTATTGTTTTGACTATGCACATTTTCTCACTTATTCTTTGTGAAGCTTTCCCATATATTTACTTCTTATCTGCTTTCAATCAATAGTCCCATTAGTGTTTTAAAGTAAACAAAGTCACGGGTTTAATAGAAAGTTGATATTTGCGCAAAATTCATCATTTTGGTTTTGAGTGTGATACGCGTGACCTCTCCGCAAGCATTGATTTAGTTTATAACACATGAATTTTTTAATTCAATTAAATTTATTTTGCTGCAAGACTACATTTTTGATTTAGTTTATAACATAAAATTTGCAAAATCTCATCGGTTCTTTATTTGAAACGTTATGAATTCGGAAAGTCCAATTTTTTAATTCTTGACGTAGCCCCACAAAAAATAGTCTAAAGGCGTTAAATCGCATGATTTTTGGCCAACTTACGGGTCCAAATTTATTTTGCCATAGCAATTGTGCTGATCTACATTTTTAGTTTTTAAGATTTTTCATAGCGATCGCAAATGCCTCTTTGAAAAAAATTTGCCGAATTAAGTAAAAGTAAAAAAAGAAATAACGAAAAAACTCCAACGTCATCGAAATACAATTGGGTCAAATCACGTCAAGTGGTAACGTTTCAAATAAAGAACCGATTTTACCAAATTTTATGCATAAATTTCTTAAAAATCACCCGATACAATTGGGCAAAATCACCGATTTTCGCAAAATCACCGATTTTGAAAATTAGCAGTTCATTAGGAAGGGGACCAGACGCATACTCCGTGATATATGTAAATATTTCGTCAAAACTCTTTTTTTTTTTGTTAAAGTTATTGAAGATAGAAACTTAGAGCACGATAAAATTGTAAAATTATTTTCTCATAAACTACTGGAGATAAATCGATGAAATTTTGTGAAGTCAAAGAAAATTGTTCATGCTACATTATAGATATTTTTCTACGATCCATTTGTTCTTCACGCTAAAAAAACTGGAAAGTATGTGACACAAACTGTTAATCAACTGTTAATTTTTAAAATCGGTGATTTTGCGAAATTTTCATGGATCACTTGACGTGGTTTGACCTTGTTGGAAGGTCGTACCTTGTGGAATACTCCCGGTTCAAATAAAACGGTTCTATAATATTGCTTTTGATATTAAAGTACAAAATGAAGTTTATTGATTCAAAGTCATAACGCAAGAGAGTTAGAAAATTACATTCAAAGTAAAAAATGAAAAATGCAGGGCTGCATGAATATGTGAGTTGACAGGGTTGTCTTCCAACACGCCTCCTCAATGAGCATATTCGTGCAACATTAATCTGTGATATTTATTTCATCCCCAATAATTCAGTAAGTTTCTCATGAGTTGATCTTGCTAAATTCTTAGTAAAAATATCAGCAATCATATTACTGCTGCTACAATATTTTACTAGTTCAATTTCGCTGCTCGATAGATGTCTCTGATATAGTGATATCTGTGATGTGTTTGCTGCGTGAATGATAGACGGGATTCTTTACCAAATTCATCGCACTCAAGTTATCACAATTCACGATCATCGCTTCAGGATACGGTATACATATATAATTCTCGAAGTAACTGCTTTAAATTAACGGCTTCTTTAGCAACACATGTCAAAGCCATATACTTGGCCTCGCTGCTACTGAGGGCTACTGTTGATTGCTTTTTAGATTCATACGAAAAAACTTTACCTGCCATGATGATGGCATATCCTGTATACGACTTGCGATCACCTACGTCGCCGCCCCAATCTGCGTCCACAAAACATTCGATTGGTTTACCGGTCCTAGAGTATTTCAATTTTTTGTCTTGCGTTGAACATAAATACCTTAATATACGCTTCGCCGCTGCTAAATGCTCCGCATGTGGCTTTGTATTATGCTGTGCAAGCTTACACACTGAGTGCAAGATATCCGGTCTCGTGCACACAGCTATATACATAAGCGAACCGATAATTGATTGGTATTGTGACTGGTCAGCCATTTTGCAAGCTTTGTCCTCGCAACTAACCTTAAGTCCAGGGTCTAATGGGATGGAGATGGGTCTACAATCTTCCATGCCTTGTTCGCGAAGTAATCTTTTAATGTGCCCTTTTTGGCATATAGCGATTGCCCCAGTTTCGCCATCTCTTTCGATCTCCATGCTTAAAAAATGTTGAACTTGGCCCTTGTCTACTACTTTCACCTTTTCCGCTATCAACCGCTTAATATGCTGCATGTAACTGATATCGGAACAGGCAATCAACAGATCATCCACATATACTGCGATTATGTTAATCTGGTCTTTATGATGGTTAACGTATACACATGGCTCACTTTCACATTGCTTGAAGCCAATTTCTTTTAATATGGAATTTAATTTCATATTCCACTGCCGACCTGACTGTTTAAGCCCGTAAAGAGCTTTCTTTAACTTTAAACAATGGTTTGGGTAACGCTGGTCTACAAACATCTCTAGTTTATACATGAAAATTTCATCATTCAATTCGCTGTTTAGATAAGCAGTAGAGACATCCATTTGTTGTAAATGTAATTCGTATTCTGCTGCAATAGCAAATATCAACCTAATGGTACTATAGCGAACAACAGGAGAGAATGTTTCTGTATAATTAACGCCATAAATTTGCGAACACCCTTTCGCTACCAGCCTAGCTTTAAAACGCTGAATATTGCCTTCTTTATCCCTCTTAATAGAGAATACCCATTTATTTCTCACAACCTTTTGCCCTTTAGGCAGTTCTATGAGGTCCCATGTTTTATTCTTGAGCAGCGCATCATATTCGTCTTTCTTCGCGTTAAACCACTGTTCTGAATGTTCACTAGATAACGCTTCATCGACTGTGTTTGGTATCTTAACTTCGTCTGTAGTCATTAAATTTAAATAATTGTATACCTTTCGTAGCCTACCACAACTTCCAGTACGAATAAACGTTGTCCTGCCTGGCAACGTTTTCGCTGCAACTAACTCTTCTTGTGCTGATTCAAAATCAGCGTTACTTCCCTCTGACTGTGAATCATCGGAACCTACTTCAACAGGGTCAACATTTTTATTTGACTGCGTATCATAAATCTCAACACTGATATCATTCGCTCTTGCATCAGCATTTGTAACAATACCCTCAATCAATTCTGTGTCCGAATATTGCGTATGTTCTGCCCTTTCTATAAAATATGTGTACATCTCTGCTTACAATTAGGCATTTTGATTTCCGATCATACAATCTGTATGCCTTCGCTGTATCTGCGTAGCCAACCATTGTATATTCCTTCCCCTTTGGTTTGAATTTTGTCATGTTGACCTTTATCAAGAGCCACCGCATATGACCCAAATGCCCGTAAATGCGCCACTGTTGGTTTGCGACCATGCCATGCTTCGTATGGCGTCACCGTGCCTAACGCTTTAGTTGGTGATCGGTTTCTCAAGTATGCTGCCGTATGCACTGCCTCGGCCCACAATGATTCTTCAACGCCAGCGTCGAGCATCATACATCGTGCCATTTCGATAAGCGTATGGTTTAGTCTCTCCGCTAACCCATTTTGTTGTGGTGTATAGGGGACCGGCAGCTGACGTAATATCCCATTTGATTTCAAAAACTCATCAAAAGCATTGTTGACAAACTCTTTTCCGTTGTCGCTTCTTAACACTTTCAATTTTTTGCCTCTTTGCCGGCCGAGCTATTCAAACACGGCGGCGAAGAACTGATAGGGAGCATGCATCAGCTTCTTTGTAAAATATGGTCGGACGAAAGCATACCCAACGATTGGAATTTAAGTGTGCTCTGCCCAATCCATAAAAAAGGAGATCCCACAATCTGCGCCAACTACCGTGGGATTAGCCAAATCTCACCATGCGCCAAATCTTGGAAAATACCCGTGAAAGGAAAATCGACACACACCACCTCTTCGTCGATTTCAAAGCTGCTTTCGACAGCACGAAAAGGAGCTGCCTTTATGCCGCGATGCCTGAATTTGGTATCCCCGCAAAATTAATACGGCTGTGTAAACTGACGTTGAGCAACACGAAAAGCTCCGTCAGGATTGGGAAGGACCAAATCATGAAATTATCTGCTCACCGAAGTGTTCTCTCAATAAAGCCATTTATTGATGCGATGTCTGGGAAGTGGCGCCGTGTTGTTGAACCCAAATGTCGCCTAGATCACCAGCTTCAATTTCAGGCCTCAATTAGTTGGTTATCAAGGCGCGGTAACGGTTGCCATTGACGGTTACTTTCTCACTGGCATCATTTTTGAAGAAATTTAGACCGATGATTCCATCAACCCACAAACCACCCCAAACCCTTTTTTGTGGATGAAATGGCAGCTCTTGAATCTCTTCAGGTTGCTTCATATTTTGTCCCAAATGCGGCAATTATGCTTGTTTACATACCCATTAAACCAGAAATGGGCCTCATTGCTGAAATTTGGCACGAAAACTTCGGATATTCTTGGAGCTTTTCTAGAGCTCATAGACCGAAGCTGTATTATGTATTCTTTCAATTTAAGATCTTCACGTAAAATGCGCCAAATAGTTCCCTACGTCAGCCCGCGTTGGTGCGAACGGCGTCGAATCGACTCTTCACGATCTTCGTGTACACTCTCAGCTACGGCTGCTATATTTTCTTTACTCGTAAGCCTTTCCATGATGAAATACCAAACATTTTGTTGTGGTGTATAGGGGACCGGCAGCTGACGTAATATCCCATTTGATTTCAAAAACTCATCAAAAGCATTGTTGACAAACTCTTTTCCGTTGTCGCTTCTTAACACTTTCAATTTTTTGCCTCTTTGGCATTCTGCCATTGCCTTAAACTCTTTGAATTTCTCAAACACCTCGTCAAAAGTGAGTGTCAAAAAATATCGCGCACCGCCGATAGACGTTTTGTTGATAGAGCCGCACACATCGGTATGTACCACTTCCAGTATTTCTGCTGTGAATTTTGTGTACTTCGATACGCCCGTTGACTGCATTTGCTAGACATACACAAAGTACATTTCACATCTGCTGATAATTTTAGCTTTAAACCAAGCACTATGTTTTTGTTATTCAGTGCCCGTAGACTTTCAAAATTTAAGTGACCTAAACGCTTATGTCACTTCATCGCATTATCAATAGTTTTCCTCGAAAAATACAATTTGTTTTTATTTGTTTCAAGTAAATACAAATCACTGACCTTGCTAGCACTTTATATAATTGCCCCGTGCTTGTCCATAATTTTCGCTGTATTTTGCATGAACTCCACAATGTAGCCGCTGCTTACTGCTTTTGAAACTGATTTGAAGTTGCACTGCAAACCGGGTACGAAGAGAACATCAACAATTGTGACGTCAAACTTCTTTCTTTTTAATCTAACAACCCCTTTGCCTGTTGCTATCATCTTATTGTCGCCCGCCAGCATGGAGTGCGGAACACATAGAGCGCGACAAACTGCAAACTACATCTGTCAAATATTAAAATACACACGTTCTTATGGGCAGTGTTATTTTGACAGCTGCACGACTACACGACTGCAGGCCGACAGTTGTCGCTCTCGCTAACTTCAACATATTCCTATATTTGCTAACGGCAGTAGGACGATAGTAGAGTTGACAGTAGAATGGAAGATAGAAAGAGGAGGTAGAGTGGTGTTGCCACTAATATGTAAAATGTAAAATTATTCACAGCTCTAACAAACATGATGTTATTTTACAAATAAAAGCATAAAATAGCTCTACGGAGGCTGCTATATATATTTCTGGCCTAGGCAACACTAAGTGTTGCCAGGTGCAATCTGACATTTCCATTGGAAAGTTTGACTTTTTTAGCATAACATCACTCAGAACGTTTTTTTTTTGTCTGTTAATTTTCAAAATCGGTGATTTTGCGAAATTTTTATGGACCACTTGACGTGGTTTGACCTTGTTGGAAGGTCGTACCTTGTGGAATATTCCCGGTTCAAATAAAACGGTTCTATAATATTGCTTTTGATATTAAAGTACAAAATGAAGTTTATTGATTCAAAGTCAGAACGCAAGAGAGTTAGAACAAGTACATTCAAAGTAAAAAATGAAAAATGCAGGGCTGCATGAATATGTGAGTTGACAGAATTGTCTTCCAACAGACCTAATTACTAATTATTTAAAAAACCCTCAAGATACGCCCAAAATAATCGTAAGGGTGCGGTTTCAAAAATTGATGCGCACATTACGCGTCATCAAAGTAAACTTGAAGACCCAGTTGAAGGGACAATTTAAATTGCCAATAATTAGGCAAAGGGTGCTACAGATTTGCGAAAGGAGTTGTACTTGAAATATGATGCCAAAGTTCGGATTACTAAACTTTTACCTTGCATTTATCGAAGAATATAAGTTTTGGGAAAATGAGTTTAAAAAAGTGATCTTCAATGATGAGAAAAAGTTTTTTTTAGGATTGATCAGATGGAAATCAGAAATATTGGCGTAATCGAAGGCATCTCCGGCAGACTTGCTATAAGCGTAACCTTGGTGGTGGCTCTCTCATGGTAAGGGAAGCATTTTGCTCACGGGGAAAATCTTCGATTTGCTTTGTACCTGGCCGGATTTATTCACAAATACATATATACTGATCTCCTTGAAAGCGAACTTTTATCAACAAGATAATGCCCCAATACATGTTGCAAGTTATTCGAAGTTTACGAAGGTGGATGACAGATTGATAGCTTAAAAGAAACCATTGTTGAGAAATGGGCAGCTATCGTCATAAGCGTACTTGATAATTTAGTAAATTCGATGCCCCGACGATAAAAACTGCTTGCAGATCGAAAGGGAGATTCAACATGTTACTAATCTAACGCTTAATGTTCTATTAATTAATTTCATTTATGTATATTTTTTACCAATCCTTCTTTGGCACGAATATCAACTTTTGTTAAAAAAAATTTTAAAATTAATTTTGTATTAATAAAATAATTCAAATTGCTGTAAATATTTCTTTTATTAAATATCATTATTAATCATCTGTAGATGAAGTCAAAGTTCGCAAAAAAATCTAATTAATCTTCTTTGATTAATTATTTTTAATTTAATTTATTTATATTTTATAAACTGAACGTCAAGACATATCTGAGAATATTGAGTGTTTTGGTGATCCCTTGCCTGTTTCTTGCTGGGATGTGCTATGTATATATGTATGTACATACATATGTATTAGAGTGATTCAAAAAAAAAAAATTTTTTTTTCGTTTCGTACTCGGAAAAGTAGGTTCCTAGACACCTCTAAGAAAGCCTCTCGAAACATGAGTTTTTAGTTGTAACGGGAAGGTCCTCCTACATACAGTTTTCTATTTTTTCTTATTATCAGATAGAAAAATTTATATCTCGCTTCCAACTACTTGAAAAAATATCTTGTTGCTTGGATTCTGTAGGAAATTGAATGCTCTACAAAAAAGGTCTATTATGTTTTTTTCGTAAACCCAACCGTTTAAAAGATATTAACGGTTGAAGTTTGATTATTTTTGGGAAAAGTTTTTATTTCTCATGAATTTTATAACTCAATGAAAAAAAATTATTATGAATGATGAAACTCACAATTTTGTAGGAAATTTAATGCTCTATAAAAATGGTCTCCTATGATTTTTCGATTAAGTTAAGCGTTTACGAGATATTCGTCGTCAAACATCAATGCATATTAAGGTGGATCAAAAAAAAAAAAATGTTTTTTCGTTTGGTACTCTGACGAGATATTCATCGTCAAACATCAATGCATATTAAGGTGGATCAAAAAAAAAAAATATTTTTTCGTTTGGTACTCTGACGCGATATTCATCGTCAAACATCAATGCATATTAAGGTGGATCAAAAAAAAAATTTTTTTTTTCGTTTGGTACTCTGAAAAATAGGTTCCTAGACACCTCTAAGAAAGCCTCTCCAAAAATCTTATTGTATATAAATGATTTTTTTCATTGAGTTATAAAATTCATAAGAAATAAAAAATTTTCCCAAAAATAATCAAACTTCAACCGTTAATACCTTTTAAACGGTTGGGTTTACGAAAAAAACATAATAGACCTTTTTTGTAGAGCATTCAATTTCCTAGAGAATCTAAGGAACAAGATATTTTTTCAAGTAGTTCGAAGCGAGATATAAATTTTTCTATCTAATAATAAGAAAAAATAGAAAACTGCATGTAGGAGGACCTTCCCCTTACAATTAAAAACTCATGTTTGAAAAGGCTTTCTTAGAGGTGTATAAGAACCTATTTTTCCAAGTACCAAACGAAAAAAAAAAATTTTTTTTTGAATTACTCTAATATGTATAGTATATAGTGTATGTAACAGTTAATTCTTTTGTATTCAAGTATTTACATATGCTGATCATTTTACGAGAAAACTCGATTTTCGAGTAGAATCGGAATCGAGTTTACCATCCCAACTGGCAGCCATCGCGTGCACATATAATAACCTCCGCACAATAACCACCACAAAAAAAATGATTTTTTTTCCATGTAATTTATATAGAACACAGAAAATTTGAAAGAGGCACCTCTTAATATTAATATTAAGAGCTCATCTTTTGAGTGACTTTTTTTTTACACATTTCGAAAGTTTTGAGCCTGTTTTTCAGTTGAAAAAAAAGGTTGTCTCAAAATGGCACACCCTAGTATATGTGCAACATTTATATGAGACACGCATGCATTTATATGCAGTACTCATGCACTCAACAATCAGCAATATTAAAAGTCCTGTGTGAAGAGCTATCAGGCAATATCAAATATTTAGTAATTTGAGCCGGATAGTGCGGTTTTTAATAGACCTGTATAAATAAAATACAGGCAATATCAAAGATGTGGTATTATCAAAAATACAGGCAAGAAAAATCGGTAATTCAGTTAAAAAATATTACGACAAGTTAAAAATTATTTAAAGAAAACTCCAGAAGGGAAGGCAAGGTAAAGACATTACTTTTGAGGAGCAATAAACATTCAACGATGATGCTAATTGTGTGAAGACTGAAATGTCCCCTTTGGTAATTGAGGAGGATGAAAAATATACAGAAAAAAAGCTTGCAGAAAGAGATGTTGAAGATGATGTCACAACGGAAGAGTACGACCCAATGGTTGTCGGTGTCAAGTCGACAACTAAATGCGACCAAAACCCACGCTGCTGGCAGAATCAAAAAGAGGGAGTGAGAAGTGTAGAAGAAAACAGAAGAACTAAAAGGATCTTGGAGATATAACAAATTAGAATAAATTAAAAAGCCTGAAACTATAAGAATAGCAGACGAAACAAAAGAGGTGGTTAACGCACCACATCCGTAATTAACGAAAGCACAAACATTGCGGAAACAGCTAGATTTTTTAACACAGAATTAAAACGAGCGATTGCACCAATTACCGAAGAGAAGACTTCAAGTGGTATTTTATTCTCCGGGAGAGTCCTCACTGTGGAGGAATTAGGGAGGCTAGTTATGTTGTTATAGATGCAAAATTGGACCATGATTCCGGTGATGAAGAGCCAAATATGACATGGGAATTAAAGTCGCTGAGGATGAAGGTATGTCAGCAGAAGATGGTACTACAACCAAAAAAGCATTTCATAGTGGTGCAAGGGTTTAGACGAGATAAACGCAAGTCAACTCCACAGCAACACGGAACTCAAAAGTCAAGGAAAGTAAACGGATTGGATGTCCGCAATAACAAAACACACACAACAATCACAGAAGTTAATTAAGGACGAAAGCGGCGAAGAGGAGTATATCAAGCGTAGAATCAAAGGTACACGGGAGTCAGACGAGAAAGAGGAAAAACCTACAGGATATCTTTGCAGCAAATGTGAACAAATAGTTACGAGTAAACTATCACGAATAGTCATCCGTTATGTACCGTTATGTGACATGACAATAAAAATATGCAGCCAACAGCTACGACGTCACTTACAGACCTATTCTATTGCCCTCAGAAAAATCACCACCCCAACTATTGTCAGGCTTTTATTATTTGTGTGGATTTCCATATGACAAGGTGATTTCAAAAGCTCAAATGCTCACAACTTTCTCACAAATTTGTGATGTCTGAAAGCAAACCTCGCAATGCAAAATCGGTTATGCTTGTCATGTTAATTTCACTATTTTTAAAGAAATTTTAAATTATTTTATTGAAATTAAATGAAGCAACTATTTACTTGGAGTCATGTGTAGGAGTTCACGCAAGTGAGGAAAGTTCTCTGATCGCCATTCACTTGGGAGTGGCCAGAAACGATTCTTTTACATATGACTCAAGCAGCTCACGACTTCCGGTCTTTGACCAAGTATCCTCTGGGTAGCCTAAGAACATCCGTTTGAAGGCGAGCTAAAGTTAGAAGGCGAAATATCCCATACATAGGGTTGTGCGCTGGGTTTGGGACCCGCCACGTAAAAAAACACCCCCAATGAAAGGAGCAACAAGCCTCGGATGAGAGACCCCCCTTTTGATGACGACCATGGCAAACGAAATAAGGACTACGATATCAGGGCATGCACCTGGAATGTCCGGACCCTTAATTGGGAAGGACGAGTAGGTCCTTGTGACATCTACTACAGTGGTCATATAAAGGAGCGCAAGTTTGGTGTGGCATTCGTGGTGGGAGAGAGACTCCGTCGCCGAGTACTACCATTCACTCCGGTGAATGAACGTCTAGCCACAATCCGCATCAAAGCGAGGTTCTTAAACATATCGCTGATTTGCGCCCACGCCCCGATGGAAGATAAGGACGATGTGACCAAAGATGCCTTTTATGAGTGCTTGGAGCGCACTTATGAGAGCTGCCCCCGCCACGATGTCAAAATCGTGCTTGGCGACTTTAACGCCAGGGTGGGCAAAGAAGGTATATTTGGCACTACGGTCGGTAAATTCAGCCTCCACGACGAAACATCTCCAAATGGGTTAAGGCTGATCGACTTTGCCGGGGCCCGAAATATGGTTATCTGTGGTACTAGATTCCAGCATAAGAAGATTCATCAAGCTACCTGGCTGTTTCCGGAGCGAAAAACTACCAACCAGATCGATCATGTTGTGATAGACGGAAGACACGCCTCCAGTGTTTTAGATAAGCGTGCGCTCCGAGGTCCTAGCACCGACTCGGACCACTACCTGGTTGCAGTCAAGATTCGCATCCGCCTCTTGCTTGCTGTGCAGCAAAAAACGCACGCCAACAAACACAAGGAAGGTTCGACGTCGACAAGCTGCAATCACAACAGACAGCCGAATGATTTGCTACTCGGCTTGCACTCCTGCTCTCTGAGAGCACTCGTCAACAACTCGGTATAAGGAAACTGTGGGACGGCATTTCAAACTCCTTATGTACAGTCGCAACCGAAACCATTGGTTTTCGGAAAGTGAAAAGAACAACTGGTACGACGAGGAGTGACGCGTCGCAGCAGAGATAAAACAGATTGGATACCTCGCAACGTTACGATCGACCACAACACGTGTGGGATGGGATAGATACCGAGAGTTGAAGAGGGAAGCGAGACGCATTTGCAGACAGAAAAAGAAAGAAGCCGAAATGAGTGAGTACGAAGAGCTTGATAAGTTGGCCGACAGGGGTAATGCTCGAAAATTCTACGAAAAAATGCGGCGGCTTACAGAAGGTTTCAAAACCGGAGCATACTCTTGTAGAACCCTCAAAGGTGATCTAGTCACCGATGCCCAGAGCATACTTAAATTATGGAGGGAACATTTCTCCAGCCTGTTGAATGGCAGTGAACGCACAACGCCAGGAGAAGGCGAACCCGATTCCCCAATCGACGACGATGGAGCAGACGTTCCATTGCCCGACCATGAAGAAGTTCGAATAGCAATTGCCCGCCTGAAGAACAACAAAGCGGCAGGGGCCGATGGATTGCCGGCCGAGCTATTCAAACACGGCGGCGAAGAACTGATAGGGAGCATGCATCAGCTTCTTTGTAAAATATGGTCGGACGAAAGCATGCCCAACGATTGGAATTTAAGTGTGCTCTGCCCAATCCATAAAAAAAGGAGATCCCACAATCTGCGCCAACTACCATGGGATTAGCCAAATCTCACCATGCGCCAAATCTTGGAAAATACCCGTGAAAGGAGAATCGACACACACCACCTCTTCGTCGATTTCAAAGCTGCTTTCGACAGCACGAAAAGGAGCTGCCTTTATGCCGCGATGCCTGAATTTGGTATCCCCGCAAAATTAATACGGCTGTGTAAACTGACGTTGAGCAACACGAAAAGCTCCGTCAGGATTGGGAAGGATCAAATCATGAAATTATCTGCTCACCGAAGTGTTCTCTCAATAAAGCCATTTATTGATGCGATGTCTGGGAAGTGGCGCCGTGATGTTGAACCCAAATGTCGCATTTCAGGCCTCAATTAGTTGGTTATCAAGGCGCGGTAACGGTTGCCATTGACGGTTACTTTCTCACTGGCATCATTTTTGAAGAAATTTAGACCGATGATTCCATCAACCCACAAACCACCCCAAACCCTTTTTTTGTGGATGAAATGGCAGCTCTTGAATCTCTTCAGGTTGCTTCATATTTTGTCCCAAATGCGGCAATTATGCTTGTTTACATACCCATTAAACCAGAAATGGGCCTCATTGCTGAAATTTGGCACGAAAACTTCGGATATTCTTGGAACTTTTCTAGAGCTCATAGACCGAAGCTGTATTATGTATTCTTTCAATTTAAGATCTTCACGTAAAATGAGCCAAATAGTTCCCTACGTCAGCCCTTGTTGGTGCGAACGGCGTCGAATCGACTCTTCACGATCTTCGTGTACACTCTCAGCTACGGCTGCTATATTTTCTTTACTTGTAAGCCTTTCCATGATAAAATACCAAACAGTACCGAACGAAAATGCCTGATCTGTCAAAAAAAGGCTATTGAAAAATTACTTATACTTGGATCACTCGTACTTATAGAAATAAAGAGCAGAACTTTATTCCACTTAAACTGAGACATGCCTTTCATAGGCGTGGCGGATATATGATTGTATATATATTTTTTAATCCTTCCATAGTGAGGGAAACTATTTGGCGCCCAAAGTGGGGCCACGCTAATGTGATAACGCGGTCTTGTGCCCGAACCCGGAGCAACAAAAAATTATAATAAAAAATGTGGAAAAATTGCTAAAAAAGAAACAAATGGGAAAATTTAAAATTAAAAAAAATGTGACTTTTAAATGCTAAGTGCAAAATATACACATTAAAAACGTTAATAACAATATCGAGAGTATAAAAAGAAAACCTACTTCAAGAACAAGTACAAGTTTACAAGGAAGGATAAGTAAAACCCCTAGCATCAATAAAGAAGATGGAAACAAGGTATTCCGGAATATGAAGCCAAACACCTACTGGAGGAAAAGTAAACCCCTAGCATCAGTATAGAAGATGGAGACCAAAAAATGAAGCCAAACACCTCCAGGGCGGTTCGCGACAGCAGAAGCAGATATTTATAAGTTATTTCATTTAACATTTTTTTTATTCTGATTATCATAAATGCCCATCTATTAAATACAATATAAGATATAACTATTTTGCGACTATTATAAGGGCGCTCATAATATTAGGAAGTGTCCAAAAATGAAAAAACAACAAAATAGCAAAAAAATGTAAAGTAGATTATTCAGATATATAAATATTTATTTTCCATTGTACCCGCGTTATTAATAGTATATGTAATATGTCCGCGGCATTATCAGTAGATTTGGATGTTGACAAATTAGAAAAAATAATTCAAAACTTAGGGAAAAACGAAAACGAAAATATTTCAATAAATCGAAAAAAGATTTAATAAAATATGTACTTATATGAGAGCGGTTTTTAAATACATATATGTAGATATATAAAAAAACAAAGTAGAACCGGATGAACGGTAAGTAAGTAAAGGCTCGACCAGCCATATACATACAATAAAAAAACGTATTGAAACCGCGATTCACCACCACAAGGGGGACCCTTCGGTTTATAATAAAAGCTTAATTCTGCGATTATGAACGCCAGACACTCCAGAATAAAAAAATGCATTCCCAGAAGTGATAAACTAAAATAAATTACAAAATGTATGTACATAAATGAAGGCTTGTACAGCCAATAAATTAAAATAAAAAAATCTATAATTTAAGCTAAATTCTGCGATTCTGAACTCCAAACCCTCCAGCATAGAAGATCCTCCTTTTCCAAGAAAGGAATCGAATTGTTACGGTTGTGGTGGAAAACAAAACAGACACACGATTTAAAAAAATAGAACAAACGGTGACGTTTTGACAGTAGATTTAATAACTCGTCTTATCACAGATAGTAATATAGTTTTAGATGAGGATATAGAATAATTACTCTCACAATGTAATGTAGTGAATACTAGTAGTTCTACTGACTAGACAGACAATAAGCAACAATATAGTATGGTATGCCAAGGTACATTATACGTTATTAATTCCATCCCTGAATTTCCTGGTAGGATGGAGGTCAACAGGAACTACAACTTAGTAAATAAACAAGTAAGGAAGGGCTAAGTTCGGGTGTAATCGAACATTTTATACCCTTGCAACTTGCAATAATCAAAAACAACGAAATACTTTAAGGTGTAAAACCAATTATATAGAGTAAAGTCAGCCGGATGTTCGAATATTCTGATATTAGTTATTTAGAGGCTAGGCCAAGTTTTCGTTCAAATGTATCTATTTTAGGTACAAAGATACACTCTTATGAATAAAACACACCCTTTTATTTTCATTGGGATAACTCACATATCGGGCGATATATGCAGTACAAAGTCACCCGAAAGTTTGAAATTCCTTATATTATCCATATGAGGGCTAAGGGAAGTATTGGTCCGATTCAACCCATTTCTGACATGCAGACATATCATTATAAGAGAAGGATTATACCTTAATTCCAGTTTTATGTATACTATATATATGTATACTATATATTAGGGTGTGTCAATCTGAGTCAACCTTTTTTTTCAACTAAAAAACAGGCTAAAAACTTTCGAAAATGTGGAAAAGAAAGTCACTCAAAGGGAAACGGTCAAAATTCTGAAGTCAAAATTCCGGAATCAACATTCTGGGTCGACAAAATTCTGGAAATCGGAATTCCGCAATTCCTTTGCTTTTTTTGGCTGCATTTCAAAATTCTGGTTTTTCATAATTCCGGAATTTACGTTTTCCAGAATTAATTCTGGAAATTTTTTCCTCAAAATTTGAGCCAAATCGTGTATCTTATATAAATTTGCTTATACATACATAATAATATAACATAAACAAAACATAACCTCCAAAATGATTCCAAAATTCAAACATGTTTATCGGAAAGACAAAAACCAACATTATTAACAAATAAAGACCAAATAGATTCATTTCTTTTTTTTCGTATAACATGTTCACAGCCATCGAATTGTGTGACAATACGCACGGTACATTTGTTTTTAATTCGTTCAGAACAAGTCCAGTTAAATGTTTTCTTATTTTTTCGTTCCAAATACATAGAAGAAGTAGCCGTCGACGTTTAACATGTCTTTTCCTTTATTAGACTTCACCACAGTTATATTTTCCATCATTTCACAAAAATATTTAGCACGTTTTTATTAATGAAATTGCAGTAACACATTGCTTGGTCAGTACATATATGTATGTACATATATGTAGGTACATAGTAAACTAAATCATTATGGTAGTACAAAAAAGTAAATGAAGAACAACAAACAAAGCAATAACAATAACAAATACAATCATGCAATTGTAAAAAACTACTTACTAGGCAATAAAACATATGATTACAGAATTTTGCCATTCAGAATTTTGCAATTCAGAATTTTACAATTTAGAATTTCGTTATCCAGAATTTTGAATTCCAGAATATTGACTTCCATAACTTTGATTCCCGGTGTTCCGACTTCCGGAATTATGAATGCAGAATTTCCAAAAAAGCAGAATTTTGACCCCAACCCTCACTCAAAAGATGAGCTCTTAATATTAATATTAAGAGGTGCCTCTTTCAAATTTTCTATTTTCCATATAAATTACATGGATAAAAAATCTTTTTTTTTTGTGGTGGTTATTGTGCGAACGTTATTATATGTGCACGCGATGGCTGCCAGTAGGGATGGTAAACTCGATTCCGATTCTACTCGAGAATCGAGTTTTCTCGTAAAATAATCGATTTTTCGGAATCGACCTTCAGTAGTCGAAGTCGATTAATAACCGATTCTTGACATTCGAAAAATCGATTATTTTACGAGAAAACTCGATTCTCGAGTAGAATCCGAATCGAGTTTACTATCCCTACTGGCAGCCATCGCGTGCACATATAATAACCACCGCACAAAAACCACCACAAAAAAAAATGATTTTTTTTCCATGTTATTTATATGGAAGACAGAAAATTTGAAAGAGGCACCTCTTAATATTAATATTAAGAGCTCATCTTTTGAGTGACTTTTTTTTTACACATTTCGAAAGTTTTTAACCTGTTTTTCAGTTAAAAAAAAAGGTTGCCTCAGAATGACACACCCTACTATATATGTAAGTGAGTATATCTTAGATTAACCGACATTTTCGATCAAAAGTCAACTAAAGGTACTGGGGTCAACATATTCGGTACCTAGCTACCCTGGAATTTAAAATTCTGCTATATGGGAAGTAGGTATATTTATTATTCGACTAGAGTGCCATAGGAATATGAAAAGAATGCCACGTTCCAAATTTTTTCGAAATCGGTCAGTCGGGTCCCGATATATGGGATTCCCCAAAAAGTGGGCGGTGCCACGCCCATCGTACGGATTAAATACCCCATTAAGATATCACGTTTACCCGCTCAGAAACTCGAATCAAATATCCAAAGAGTTCGGTTTGCACATAATTTCGCGTACGATAGAAACAAACCGAAGCTAATATGTGCAAGTAATAATTTACGATTTTCTCAAATAATAACATACTAGATAGATTACCCTTTATCAAGAGTTTATAACAGAGAATACAGTATAAGGGGACAACAAGGTAACAGATCATTTAATCCAAAAAAAATATACATATATATAAAAAACCGGTACAAACAAACGCAAATGTTCAGATTAATAAAGCTCAAAGCAAGGAAGCATATGGAATAAAGTAATCATAGCTCTTTCGCTCAAAAGAAAAAGCATTAAGAATAAAAAAATAGCAAAGAAGACTACTTTTGAAGGAAATGAGAGTAGATGGTAATAACGGCAAAAAACTGAAGAAAGATAAGGTTTTCATACAGCCAACAGAGAATTTTATGTTTAAAAAAATATGTTCTATCTCAAGGACGGAATGATCCCCAAAAAATAAGTAATCAATGATTTTATTGGTAATATGGACAGAATAAAATAAAATTCAGAAAGAGGATTTATCTGAATATAAACTTTATATGGAGGAAAAAAAATGTTAATACTATGCTCCCACCAAAAATTTTAAGTGATTAGATTACATTTAATCTTTTCACTAATCTAGCCTTTTCCCTCATCATCTGGCAACCCTGGAGCGAAGTGGAGAAAAATAAAGTGTGAAAGAATTAAATTCAATAATTTTAAATATTCACAATAATTAAAATAAACAACTTGTTTGTATACGAAAGTGCTTTTCACGGAGATCGACTGGAAGTTGAAGTGCGGTGGGGAGATTGAGTGGATAGGCTGTTGCACCTGCTAAAAGTTTCTCAGGAGATGTAAGGCAACCTATTACCAGAGAACGTATATTATAAAGAAGGTCCAACAACGGACAGGCGTGTAAACTGTCAAAAGCTAACAAGATGCGATGAGTGCATTTCACCACAGCTAGCTAAGAAGGAGAAATCTTAACAGTGGCGCGTGAACAGAGCTGAACATTTAATGAAAATTATGCTCAGAAACATGCATTGCTATTACAGACGTATGTTGGCCTTTTGCCTATATTTTTATATGCTCACATGCCATCATGATAATTGATGTGATTATCATTTTGCGTATTTCTATGAATATACTTACATATGTATGTATGCATAATTTAAATCATTCTAATTAAATTATGATATTTTCAAAACAATAATTGTAGTTAATGTGCAATTAAGAGTTATTTATTAAAATATTTCTTATGTTTGAGAATATATGTACATATGTATTATAATTTCATATGTATATGAATATGTTTGTAAATATAATATATGTACATATTACAATAATATGTCATTTAATTTTCATACGCATCTACATATCAGCGCATAATTACCAATGCACATATGTACATATGTAAGTACAATTCAAATTCAAATCGTAATATCATTTATCAGTAAAAAATGTGCGCGCACTGCTCTATATGTATGTACATGCATATGTGTACGACATTGCCGAACAAATAATGTATACCAACCAACATACAAATATGAGTACACATGTAAATATGTGCGCCTGACATTCCCACACAAATAATGCATACACAACATACATACTTATACATACGTTCACATGTAGATATGTCACCCGCAAAAACTACGAATATTCTTCTACAAAAATAACAATGGTTTCAAATAGCATCAGCAGCGTCACAAGTCAATATGGCAGCAAAGTCGATGCCCAAATTTGTAGAAGAACACACAAAAACAATATTTTCATTCATGAACGCAAGCACCCTTTCAACAGGCAAACTTGGTTCATTCATAAAAACAAATACCATTACATCTCCCCGAGCATGCCTTTGCCAACAAGCGTCTTTTCGCGCCGATGGCAAAAGCTAAAAATCATAAATTGAACAATTTCTGATATTTGTATGAGAAGGAAAAAGCGACAACCCCGCAAATATAAGTATAGAATAAAATTGACAACATAGTTTATTTTTTTTTTTATTCAATATTCCTCTGATTTATGTGTACGGTGAATCCCGGTTAAGTAGTATTCCGCTTAAATGAAAATCAGCCCTCTTAACTGCCCATATCTGGCTGCATCTCACGGTTGTTTTTTGATATACATGGAAATTATTGTTTTAGGTACCACTCGCTTAAGTATCCGTACCCGCTTATGTGCCATATTAATTTTTATTTTTAACAAAGCACAAAAATCTGTATCTTTGATTGTGGCACTTAACCGGGATTGACTGTATTTGTCAAGGAATGTACAAAATATTGTTACGCGGCTTGCAAATTCTGCGTTGATATGTATGCAAGCTCATACAGAAACATACATATTTACGCTGGTTTGTTCGAGAAGCTGCTACAGCGGCAAGGGAAGCAGTGGCAATTGGCGATCGTTCGTTTGTGTTTTCGGCACAGCTCGGATTTTCTACCAACATCACAATGTTGTGAAGCTTTGTCGTCGCGTCATTCTTTCGACACATTGATTCTTTGACATGAAAGCAAAAAATATGAGCTTCGCCATTGCTTGTCCGCGTCAACGGAAATTTCGCATGAAGCATTGATGTACATATTTACATACATTTGTTGCATGTAAACAAATTTACAAACATTATGCGTATGGTTCTTTTATATTTGTCTACATTCACACATAATGATATATAGACAAATGTGCGACCGCTTGGTCTTTTAACATGATATCCAAAAGTTTAATGACCAAAGCAAATATTTATTTAAGTATATAAATATACATATGTATGTCGTACCAAACCTATATAAAATGCATATTTTGGTAGTAATACAAATCTTATTGAATTATATATTTGCAAAGATTTTATGGAATTCATCATAAAATAGCTCAATCTTAAAATATATACATATGTATGTACATCCTTATGTATGTGCTTTCATAACAAATATATGAGTTAATTTCCCCTACGCGGGAAATAATAAAAAAATGTATTTTTATTTTGGCCAGAGCACAAGCTCTGGCCGTCTTTATTCGAGTCTAAAAACGGACTGCAATAATTACAATTATCAAACTTAAATGTAAGCTTAAACTAGCCTTAACTGATCCGGTCACCTGTCTTGCCTGGTGATCGGATTTCTAGAACTCCCTTCTGATCGCTGCCAGAACGTTGGCGCGTGTGCTGCGTTAGCAAAAGCTTGGGAGCGGAAGTGAAGTCTGGGTGTTGCAAGCAAACGTCGCACAGTGGTGCCAGAGCGGAAAAAAAGGATTTTTTTTATCATTCCAAATTTGTACCATCTTTTCAATTTAAGCTAAGAACTAATCAAATAACATTGTCCGAATACTTGGGCTTGATATATTCAATGGTTTTTTGTTGGGAGAGCTTCAAAGTCCAACAAAGTATCAACGCAAAGTTACTCAGAAAAATGTGATGAATATTGCAAAGGTTAAAACTCAAAAGTTAACTATAAAATACCAATTGTAAAGTTTCTATTTATTAAAACCAATGTTATAGATGTGATTTACATCATCAAATGTATACTTTCTTTTTCAAGATTTTTTTTTAATATGATGTTTTTTCATGGTCCAAAAAAATCATATATTTCACAACTTCAACAGAATATAACTATTGTGCGCAGGAGCGCGCAGGTTAGCCACTTACACAAAATAAACTTTAAAATCTCCTTAATCGATAGAAAAAAAATCAGCTGCCATTAGCTGCCAATTCATGAGTAATTAGCATTTTAATCTACTACAACTAGCTGTGATAACAGCGAAAATATTGCAACTTTTGTGATTATATTATATGAGAGATGGGCGTAATTGTGGGCGGATTTGCTTAATTTTTTCTGGACAAGCTTATATTTACAAAATATTACACTGTAGAAAATTTTGTTACTGTAGGATGATTTTTGATTTTTGTGTTATATGGGAGGTGGGCGTGGTTGTGGGCGGATTTTAACAAATTTTTTTTTCATCTAATTTGGCAATATGAGAGATGTGTGCCAAATTTCAAAGCCCTACCTCGATTCCTTCTATTTTTTGCCGCGGATTGTATGAAGCGGCACCACTGTGCGTCGGCGCGTGTGCTGCGTCAGCGAAAGTTTGGGGGCGGAAGTGAGGTGCCTTTGGCACTGTTAACGTATTTGGCGTTAACTTATGTACATACATATGTATACCGATCTATAAATTATATGCAGCATCGTTTGCGCATAGTAAAAAAGGGAATCTGTAAGCGTACATTCCTTAACATTGGAATTATGATTATTTTTCTCATTTAACACTGAAAATGCTCAATTCTGCTATTTTCGTGTCCCCTGATGTTAAGTGGTGAAATGCGCTAATAATTTTCTGTGGTGAAATGCACTCATCCAAAACAGTAAATATCCCAAAGTCCAAATATCCCTAAATTCTCGACATCGTGAACCTTCTCTATAATATACGTTCTCTGCATATAGTATATAGCTGGATTATGCATCGTACCCCGCCCCCTGGAGGGGGTCAGGAAATACCAACAAGCCAACCGAAAAAATTAGTTTCCGAAATAGATGAATTGAAACAAAAATTGAGAGAATTAGAACAATTATGCGAACAATTAAAAATTTAAAGTCAAAAGCTTAAAGAACAAAATAATCGCCCACTTGTGCCTAATTATAGTCAATCTCAATACGAAACTGATGAAGAAGAACTAGCTCTGGAAACAGACTGGATTTTAAAGAAAAATAAAAGGCATAGCAAAAAGCGTAAGGCCGAAGCTTCACCAGAAGTGATTTTAAAAGAAAATACTTTTTCTTCGAACGGTGAAAACCAGACAGCTAAAAATGAAAAACCGAAATATGAACCGCGACCTCCACCTATTATGATTTCGAATATCTCTAATTATAAAGAACTAAATAACCTAATTAAAGATAATACTAAAAGTTCTTTTGTATTTAAACTATTAAATAACGACATCCATAAAATAAGCGTTACATCAAGTGATGACTACACATCAGTTACAAAAATGTTGTCTGCGTCGGGAGATTCATGGTATTCCTTTGAAGACAAACAAACGCGTCCAATAAAGGTTATGATTAAAAATCTCCACCATTCGTGTAGCATTAGTGATATTATCGCAGATTTAAAAGAACAAGGTTTACATGTTATGAACGTCGTAAATAAATTCAAGTGGAAAACATGAGTACCTTTGAACATGTTTTTAGCCACTTTTGATTCTAATGAAGACATAAAGAAAATTTATGAAATCAAACACATTCTTCACACCGTTGTTCTCATCGAGCCTATTAGGAATTCTAAACTTACTCCACAATGTAAAAATTGCCAGGCATTTGGACACACAAAGAACTTCTGTTGCAAAATGTCAAAGTGCGTTAAATGCGGTGGGAAGCACAAAACCATCGAGTGGCAAAAACCAAACACAGAAAAACCAAAATGCTGTAACTGTGGCGAAAGCCATCCGGCAAACCACAGGGGATGTATTGTTGCCAAGGAGCTTCAAAGCATTCGTAACAAAGCCTTGAAGAAACAAAAAGTTACCACAAATTTGCCCAGTACATCAATTAATCCACACATTGGTAATAAAAGTACTGTCAACAAGCAGAATCGTGTACAGACGAGTAAGCTCACTTTTTCTGAAGTACTGAAAGGCAACTCAAACGTGGTGAACGAAAAAAACACAAAGATGACCGAAGACCTACTAACTCAAATACTTGAGATGTTAAATAAACAAGAAAAATTCAATAACGATCTGTGCAGCCGCTTAGATAACCTCGAAAAAAATAAAAATAAAACATAATTGAAGGCATGAATGGTGCTCTCCGAGTTATGACATGGAATGCAAATGGACTATTAAAGCACCAAGAAGAGCTTCTACTTATTTTACAAAAAGAAAAAATAGATGTATGTCTTATTTCCGAAACTCATTTTACGAGACACAGCCAAATAACTTTCAAAAGCTACGATATCTATCATACAATCCACCCTAGTAATTGTGCGAGGGGAGGCACTGCTGTTATTGTTAAAAACAGCATTATACATTATGAGGATAGAAAAATCAGTACGCACAATATTCAAACCACAACTATTACATTAAAAGCAAAGAACCAACCCTTGTCAATTACTGCAATATATTGCCCGCCGAGATACAAAATCCTCGTTGTAGAATATAAAGAACTTCTCAATATGCACAAACACAAATTTATTAGGCGACTTTAACGCTAAGCATGTTTACTGGGGATCGAGCCTTACGACAGCTAAAGGGCGACACTTATTCCAGGCAGCTCAAGAAACGGGGTGTGAGCTTGTATCGACCGGAACACCAACTTATTGGCAAACGGACACCAACAAAATACCAGATGTAATTGACTTCTTTATAACCAGAAAGATATCTCGAAATTTCATAGAAATAGAAGGTGGATTAGATCTAAGCTCTGATCACTCCCCATTATGTTTAACAGTAAGGGAAACAGTCATTAAAAGAGATCTTAGTCTGAAGCTATGCAACAAAAATACGGACTGGACTTCGTTCAAACAAATACTTCAGACTATAATAAAGTGTCCGAAAATCACAACAATTGAACAACTAGAGTTAGAAGTTAACACATTTACGAAAGAAATTCAACAAGCAGCTTGGGATAATACTCCGGAGTTAAAGCGGAAAAGTGTAGGTTCAAATTACCCTAAAGAAATAAAAATCCTTCTAATTAAGAAAAGAAAGTTACGACGGAAATGGCAACAAACCCGCTCACCACTCGACAAAACTAACCTTAATAAGGCAACAGCAGAATTAAAACGAGAAATTGCTCATATTAAGAATGAGTCAATTAATAAATATTTATCTCAACTATCCGCTGACAAAAAAGATGATTACTCACTCTGGAAAAGTACTAAATAAGTATCTGAAACGTCCAACAAGTCACGTTGCACCACTAAAAGTTGCTTCCAATACATGGGCTAGAAGTGATGGTGATAAAGCTAATGCATTTGCAAAACACCTAGCTGAAACCTTTCGTCCAAACGAGGATGGTGAAATCGCGTTCCTCAGTAGCATTCAACAGAATCATGCAACAATCCCAGCAATCACCATTTGTAAACTTAAAAGTGAAATTAAAAAGCTTAATGTTAAGAAAGCAGCTGGCTTCGATTTAATTACAGCTGAAGTGTTAAAGCAGTTACCATACATATGTTTACGGAAGCTCGCCTATCTTTTCAATACAGCAATCCGTCTGACATATTTTCCAAGCCTTTGGAAAGTTGCCGAAGTTGTTATGGTTCCTAAGCCAGGAAAGGATCCTCACGTAGTCTCGTCATATAGACCAATTACGCTACTTCCACAAATCTCAAAACTTTTTGAAAAATTAATTTATCTAAGATTAAAATCTATAATCGACGAAAATCAGTTAATCCCATCGCATCAGTTCGGTTTTAGAAATAAGCATTCAATAATAGAACAAATTCACAGAATAACATCAGAAATAGAAAAATCCCTGGAGGAGGGAAACGTATGCTCAGCTGTATTCCTTGACGTTGCACAAGCGTTTGACAAGGTATGGCACGAAGGCCTTATACAAAAACTAAAATCATGTCTTCCGGTTGAGTATTGTGCTCTTTTAGAATCGTATATCACCATGAGATTTTTCCGTGTAAAACAAGGAAATGAATTCTCTAAACTAAAAGAAATTGAAGCAGGAGTTCCTCAGGGAAGTATCTTAGGTCCACTTTTATATATTTTGTATACAAGAGACTTACCGTTAGCACCAAACAGTATGACTGCCACTTTTGCTGATGACGCCGCAATACTATGCGTCGAAAAAACAGCAGAAAACCCTGCGCTAAATCTGCAACATGCAATCAACTCTGTAGTAAGCTGGACTAAAAAATGGAGAATAAAACTAAACGGTGGCAAATCGGTTCATGTAAATTTTACAAACAAAAGAATCACTTATCAACCTATAAGTATTCTAGATGTCTGCATACCATACGCAAATACAGCTAAATATCTTTGCATTACGCTCGATGCTAGATTACGTTGGAAGGAGCATATTAAAATAAAAAGGATTGAACTTAATCTGAAATTGTCGAAAATGAAATGGCTAATTGGGCGAAGGTCAAATCTGTCCATACACAACAAATTACTTCTTTATAAACAAATAATCAAGCCGGATGTGCCAGTGATGGCAGTATTAATATTATACAACGTTTTCAAAACAAGGTGCTAAGAGGCATTGTAAATGCTCCTTGGAACTGCAGAAATGCTGATATTCATCGAGACCTAAGGATGAATACAGTCGCCGAAGAAATCAGGAGTCAGGCAGATGTCCACTACAAAAGGCTTAATGCACATGTGAACGAGGAGGCGAGAAATCTTCTTTTAGACACATGTCTCTCTGGTCGATTATGTCGCAAAAAACCACATAGCTTAGTTGGAAGCTAAAATAAAAAGAAAATAATTATACTATATACCGTATATGTATGAATATTACTATTAATTTCTATGTAATTTGATTTTAAGTTATTCAAATCAAACTGCTCGTTAGTTTTTGAAACTAGTTGTAGTGATATCAAACATTGTTAAAGTTTTAAAAATGTGTGTAATAAAAAAAAAACTAATCTTGCCCGTTCTCATTGCCGTTAGGCGGATGATAAAAAAGATGTTTTTGCCTTTTATTAAAAGAAAACATTGTTACATAATATTTTGTTATAAAAGCCGTCGTCTTTTAAATATTTTTCTTATATTGGAAATAATGGAGGCATTTTTTTATTTGTGAAGTCGATTTTCAGGTGTAGTCAGATTCATTGCGTTTATTTCATTTGTTTGTTAACATTTTTTTCTTTTGGAGTATCTAAATCAGCTATCATAATGTAATATATTTCCAATGCTGAGAAGTAGATGGTGCTAAATCAGAGTCGCACAGAGAGTTTTCGCATACATTAGATTCTAATCACCTCGGAGATGAGATTAAGAACTGTCATTTTGGTATGGTGAAATGTTGTTAAATTTATTAGATTAGTGAGATAAACTACTCCTAGTCCGGAATGGAATAGATACCGAGAGTTGAAGAGGGAAGCAAGACGCATTTACAGACAGAAAAAGAAAGAGGCCGAAATGCGTGAGTATGAAGAGCTTGATAAGCTGGCCGACAGGGGTAATGCTCGAAAATTCTACGAAAAAATGCGGCGGCTAACAGAAGGTTTCAAGACCGGAGCATACTCCTGTAGAACCCCCAAAGGTGATCTAGTCACTGATGCCCAGAGCATACTTAAATTATGGAGGGAACACTTCTCCAGCCTGCTGAATGGCAGTGAACGCACAACGCCAGGAGAAGGCGAACCCGATTTCCCAATCGACGACGATGGAGCAGTCGTTCCATTGCCTGACCATGAAGAAGTTCGAATAGCAATTACCCGTCTAAAGAACAAACAAGCAGCAAAAACGGCGGCGAAGAACTGATAAGGAGCATGCATCAGTTTCTTTGTAAAATATGGTCGGATGAAAGCATGCCCAACGATTGGAATTTAAGTGTGCTATGCCCAATTCACTAAAAGTGAGACCCCACAATCTGCGCCAACTACCGTGGGATAAGCCTCCTCAACATCGTTTATAAGATTCTTTCAAGCGTATTGTGTCAACGACTAAAGCCCACTGTCAACAGACTGATTTGACTTTATCAGTGTGTCTTTAGGCCTGGAAAATCTATTACTGACCAGATATTCACCATGTGCCAAATCTTGGAAAAGACGCGTGAAAAGAGGACAGCACGAAAAGGTGATGTCTGAATTTGGTATCCCCGCAAAGCTAATACGTGTGTAAACTGACGTTGAGCAATACCAATAGCTCCGTCAAGATCGGGAAAGACCTCTCTGAGTCGTTCGATACCAAACGAGGTTTCAGATATGGCGACTTCCTTTCGTGCGATTTTTTCGATCTGCTCTTGGAGAAAATGATTTGAGCTGCAGAACTAAATAGGGAAGGTACTATCTTCTATAAAAGTGTTCAACTGCTGGCGTACGCCGATGACATCAACCACGCCGTTAGTTTTGCTTTCTCCAGATTGGATAAGGTCAAGTAGTGAACGAGCGCTAGACGAAAGATCTCCTCGAAATCCAACGCAGGATAACTTTTGCCAACAGTTGCTATTTCGGACGGAGTAAGCAATTGAGAAGAAAAGTCCTCTCTCGACGAACAAAAACCAAACTCTATAAGTCATTCACAATTCCCGTCCTGTTATATGGTGCCGAGGCTTGGACGATGACAACAACTGATGAGTCGACGCTGCGAGTTTTCGAGAGAAAAGTTCTGCGACAGATTTATGGTCTTTTGCGCGTTGGCCAAGGCGAATATCGCATTCGATGGAACGATGAGGTGTATGAGATATATGACGACATTGACATAGTTCAGCGCTGGCTAGGTCATGTTGTCCGAATGGACGAAAGCACTCCAGCTCTGAAAGTATTCGACGCAGTACCCACCGGGGGAAACAGAAGAAGAGGAAGACCTCCACTCCGTTAGAAGGACCATGTGGAGAAGGACTTGGGTTCGCTTGGAATATCCAATTGGCGCCACGTAGCGAAAAGAAGAAACGACTGGCGAGCTGTTGTTAACTCGGTTATAATCGCGACATGGTATAAAACGCATTCAGGCATTAATAGAAGAAGAGTGGTAAAAGCATTGAAATACAAGAAACAGAAAAACCTGTAAACCAATTTAAGCAACAAATAATATTATGCAAAAACAGTTTTTTGATCGATGTTTTGGTCGAAATCTTTGGAAATTAAACGCACTTAACAGAATATGATGCAGTGGAGAATTATAAGCCATTTTAAAAGAATTTATTAGACCAAATTTGGTAACAGCAATTCATTGTGCAGTGGAAGATTTACTACCCATTCGTAGATATATATTTTTTTTAAGTGTGTATGAGTTTCAGTGACAACTGTGCAAAATATAACATCAAAATAATCATTAGTGTTTAGTATTCATGGTTTGTGCGGAAAGTAATAGGACTGAGTCGATTTAAGAAAATGTATTGAACCAATCGCTACAATTCTTTAAAAACTTTCTATACTTGACTTGGCGTCACGGAAGGAATTCTACGGAATAGCCTTGAGAACTGAAGTGCATGCTTCTTGGATTCCCTCGTGTGTGCCACTCGGTAGATTGCCTCTTTGTTTTGAGATCATACTCAACAGACTTTACTTAGTCGACCGTCACATTATCGCTGTTTGTCGAAGTCGCAGGTCTCCTAGCACCGTCTTCATCGGCGACCTCTTTACGGCCCTCCAAAAAGGTCTAGTGCTACCGAAACACACCATTTCTTGCTAAAGCAACATCTGCGTAAGCCTGCTTGATCATATCAAAACCCTGTCGTAGTTTTACCGAGTTTCACACAGAATTTAATCGTGTACCTCTGTTTTAACGAACGCAGAATTTTCGGCTACACCACTTACAGAAACAAGTCGCGTGAAAATATTTGTCCTGACTCCTCAGGTGCTTGGAGACAACTGATCAGCCTATCGTTCGTTAGCTAGGAAGGCCTTCTACCGAATCTAGTCGGTACGCGCACGCTCCGAAGTACAGTCGCGGCGGAAGAAAATCAGTCCGATTACTTTCCGTATTAACTCGGAAGATATTTTTATAGTACAAAAAGTGCATTCGGCGACGATATGAGCATTTATTCAACTAAGAATTTCCATTAATTTCGGTGTGCGCAATCAAATTTCTGGTGCCAAAACGTTTAAAATGTCGGAAAGGGTCTTTAGGGATAATTGTTTATTCCGAGCAAGTATTTTTGATTGGTGCAAATTATTCAAACAAGGTCGAGAACGCGTTGACGACGAACCCCGCTCAGGACGGCCATCAACATCAACTGGTGATCAACGCGTTAATAAAATAAAGGTGTTGGTACTTGAGAATCTATTAACGGTCAGAGATCTTACTGGCATGGTTGGAATATCGGAAGGATCAGTAAAAACCATTTTGAATAATCATTTGGGCATAAGAAAAGTGAAAGCACGATTGGTTTCAAACTTGCTAATTTTTTTCGAAAAACGGGGTCATATTAACGTCTGTGAAACAATATCGGCCGAATATCAAAGGTAAGCCGAATCCGAAAAAACACGACAAAACAGGTCAAAAATCACCGTTATGTTGACAGTTTTCTTCGATTTTCGAGATATGGTGCACTCCGAATTCCTTTCGACCTAACAAACTGGCAACCAGAAATAATATTTGAGTGTTATAAGTAAAAAGAGACAACTGAAAACATTAAATAGGATGGTGTCATGTGTAGAAGTTCAGTTTACACATGGCTCAAGCAGCTCACAACTTCCGGTCTTTGACCAAGTATCCTCTGGGTAGCCTTTTGAAGGCGATCTAAAGTGAGAAGGCGAAACATCCCCTACATAGGGTTGTGCGCTGGGTTTGGGACCCGCCACGTAAAACGCACACAACCACAAGTTTGGTGTTGGATTCGTGGTGGGAGAGAAACTCCTTCGCCGAGCACTATCATTCACTCCGGTGAATGAACGTCTAGCCCCAATCCGCATCAAAGCGAGGTTCTTCAACATATCGCTGATTTGCGCCCACGCCCCCACGGAAGAGAAGGACGATATGACCAAAGATGCCTTCTATGAGCGCTTGGAGCGCGTTACGAGATCTGCCCCCGTCACGATGTCAAAATCGTGCTTGGTGACTTTAACGCCAGGGTGGGCAAAAAAGGTGTATTTGGCACTACCGTCGGTAAATTCAGCCTCCACGACAAAACAATCCTAAATCAGTTGAGGCTGATCGACTTCGCCGTGGCCCGAAATATGGTTATCTGTGGTACTAGATTCCAGCACAAGAAGATACATCAAGCTACCTGGCTGTCTCCGGATCAAAAAGCCACCAACCAGATCGATCATGTTGTGATAGACGGAAGACACGTCTCCAGTGTTCTAGACGTGCATACGCTCCGAGGTCCTAACATCGGCTCGGACCACTATCTTGTTGCAGTCAATATTCACAGATCACAACAGACAGCCGAACGATTTGCTACTCGGCTTGCACTCCTGCTCTCTGAGAGCACTCGTCAACAACTCGGTATAAGGAAACTGTGGGACGGCATTTCAACACCCTACGTACAGCTGCAACCGAAACCGTTGGTTTTCGGAAAGTGCAAAAGAACAGCTGGTACGACGAGGAGTGCCGTGTCGCAGCGGAGAGAAAACAGACTGCCTACCTCGCAACGTTACGATCGACCACAACACTTGCAGAATGGGATAGATACCGAGAGTTGAAGAGGGAAGCGAGACGCATTTGCAGACAGAAAAAGAAAGAGGCCGAAATGAGTGAGTACGAAGAGCTTGATAAGCTGGCCGACAGGGGTAATGCTCGAAAATTCTACGAAAAAATGCGGCGGCTTACAGAAGATTTTAAAACCGGAGCATACTCTTGTAGAACTCCCAAAGGTGATCTAGTCACTGATGCCCAGAGCATACTTAAATTATGGAGGGAACACTTCTCCAGCCTGCTGAATGGCAGTGAACGCTCAACGCCAGGAGAAGTCGAACCCGATTCCCCAATCGATGACGATGGAGCAGATGTTCCATTGCCCGACCATGAAGAAGTTCGAATAGCAATTACCCGCCTGAAGAACAACAAAGCGGCGGGGGCCGATGGATTACCGGCCGAGCTATTCAAACACTGATAAGGAGCATGCATCAGGTTTTTTGTAAAATATGGTCGGACGAAAGCATGCCCAACGATTGGAATTTAAGTGTGCACTGCCCAATCCACAAAAAGGGAGACCCCACACTCTGCCCCAACTACCTTGGGATAAGCGTCCTCAACATCGCATATAAGTTTCTATCGAGCGTATTGTGTGAAAGATTAAAGCTCACCGTCAACAAACTGATTCGACTTTATCAGTGTAGCTTTATATCTAACAAATCAACAACCGGCCAGATATTCACCATGCGCGAAATCTTGGAAAATACCCATGAAAGGAGAATCGACACACACCATCTCTTCTTCGATTTCAAAGCTGCTTTCGACAGTACGAAAAGGAGCTGCCTTTATGCCGCGGTGTCTGAATTTGGTATCCCCGCAAAACTAATACGCATGTGTAAACTGACGTTGAGCAATATCAAAAACTCCGTCATAATCGAGGTTTTAGACAGGGCGACTCCCTATCGTGCGACTTCTTCAACCTGCTGCTGGAGAAAATAATTCGAACTGAATATGCCGATGATATTGATATCATAGGTCTCAATTTCCGCGCCGTTAGTCCTGCTTTCTCCAGACTGGACAAGGAAGCAAAGCAAATGGGTCCGGCAGTGAACGAGGGCAAGACGAAATATCTCCTGTCATCAAATAAATATCTATCTATCTTGGAACCAGTCAGCCTGGAAATCCGACGCAGGATAACTCTTGCCAACAGGTGCTTTTTCGGACTGAGTAGGCAATTGAGAAGAAAAGTCCTCTCTCGACGAACAAAAACCAAACTCCATAAGTCACTCATAATTCCCGTCCGGCTATATGGTGCAGAGGCTTGGACGATGACAACAACTGATGAGTCGATTTTGCGAGTTTTCGAGAGAAAAGTTCTGCGGAAGATTTATGGTCTTTTGCGCATTGGCCAAGGTGAATATCGCATTCGATGGAACGATTATCTGTATGAGATATACGACGACATTGACATAGTTCAGCGAATTCAGAGACAACGGCTACGCTGGCTAGGTCATGTTACCCGAATGGATGAAAACACTCCAGCTCTGAAAGTATTTGACGCTGTAGCCACCGGAGGAAGCAGAGGAAACGGAAGACCTCCACTCCGTTGGAAGGATCAGGTGTAGAAGAACCTGGGTTCGCTTGGAATATCCAATTGGCGCCACGTAGCGGAGAGAAGAAACGACTGACGCTCTGTTGTTAACTCGACTATAATCGCGTAAGCGGTTGCTACGCCAATAAAGAATCTGCTCCGGTATTGTCAAGCTCTTTATACTCACGCATTTCGACCTCCCTTTTTTTGCCTGCTAATTCGTCTCGCTGCAGCTGAACGTAAGAAGCTTGAATTGCCGTTACAGTTTCCTTATACCGAGTTGCTGATGAGTGCTCTCAGAGATCTGGAGTGCAAGTGGAGTAGAAAATCGTTCACCTCTCTGTTGTGATTGCAGCTTCTCGACGTCGAACCTTCCTTGTGTCTGTTGGCGTGCGTTTTTTGCTGCACAGAGGCGGGTGCGTATCTTGGTTGCAAAAAGATAGTTAAGACTTCGGAGCGTACGCACGTGTAAAATTCAACACTTAAATGTATATAAAGAAGCTGTGTCCACATTCAAGCAAGAAAAATTCCCTTTGGAAAGCCATCCAATTGACTCCATCATGCCTATATGAGACTTGGGTGGAGATTGGGCTCGAAGTGACGACGGAAAGGGTAATTGTTGTGCTCAATTGCTCAAAGAACAACTTTAAGCTGTCAATCTTACCTAATCTAAAAAAGTCACCATATTATATTACCTAGAAAATAGTGCTTATTGAGTTACAAAATACTGCTGTAAAGGTGCTCTCTTTGCTCTTCAATGCTATTCTTAGTTTCGGATACTATCCAATTTCATGAAAAAAGTCACAGATTATCTTGAAGTATAATCCTGGGAAAGACATAATACAGCCGCCTTCCTACAGACCTGTCTTTCTAAAATATTTGAAAACAGTTTGCAATTAAATATGTCTCGTTCCTCCACGAAAATAATATAAAACCAACGCAACAATTCGGGTTTCGTGAAAAACATAGCACGATAGAGCAAGTAAATAAATCAAACGATATTTAAATTATAATAAAGTTTTATTATGTAATAAGTTTTACAAGTGTAGTTTAGATAATATGTACGATACATAAAAACCGAGCTTTAACGATAAATTATAAATAATTTAAAAATTTGGTTGGAAATAACTTGCTATTGGTCTTTGACGTAAAGAATCACATCGTTTCATTGCGGCCAAGTCCCTGATGCGTTTCAGTTGTAACAACTGTATGGGATCCGATACATCCTGTCTTTCAAACCACTTAAAAGCAATATCAAGAGCTTCAAAAACTTCTGCGTAAGATGGTACTTGACGTACTCCCCAGTTTCAGTCTCTTCTTCATCTTCTCTCTCGTTATTGTTCAAATCCTCAATGATTTCTTCATCAGTTAATATTTGGAATCCAGGGTCTTCATTATCGCAGTTCAGCCATTCCTTAATATTTTTTTCATCGCACCCTTCACCAATGCTAAGAATTTTCATTGCTTCTGTTATTTCTTTAAAATCGTCATGCGGTTTAATCGAGGAATTAGATAGAGTTAATTTTAATAATTTATTCCAAGCGCTTTTTAATGTTTGCAATTCCACAGAGCTCCACGTTTCTACCAGCATATAACAACAATATTTTAAATTTGTTTCCTTAAAAAACTTTAACGTCGTTTCTATTTCACTGTCCTCTGTTGTCAAACGACGACGCAATAGTTGCTTTCTGTATAAACGTTTTAAAGTTAAATGATACTTTGGTCCATTGGTTGCAATATCGATGTTACGTTAGGGGGTAAAAACTTAACTGTGAACTTCCCATTTTCTCGATTTAGTGTTTCAGCGGAAGGGTGCGTTGGCGCATTATCTAACTACAACAATACGTCGCCCTCTTTCCCCACGTCCTTTTGAAATTTCTTCACTTCGGGAATAAACGTATTTTCATACTAAGTAAGAAAAATTTCTGTGTTCATCTATGCTTTTTTTGGTTAGCGTAAGTTAAGGAGATTTTAACATTTTTGAAATAGCGCGGATTTTTTGATTTACCAATAAGTAGCAGTGGCAATCGATGTGTTCCATTAGCGTTTGGGCAAGTCATAACTGTAACTCTGTCCTTACTCACTTTGTGCCCAGGTGCTGCATTTTCACGACGCGATGCTAACGATCTGCTTGGTAGAGCTTTCCAATTAAGACCTGTTGCATCTGCATAGTATACAAAATCTAAATCGTATTCATCATATCGTTAGCAGAAAGTTTCTCTCCTTTAATCTCTAGTTCTCGAATGCCATGTCTAAATTTGAATTTTGCTAACAATCCACAGCTCGCTTTGAAAGAATTATCACCACCAAGTTTTTGATTAAAATCCAGTGCTTTTTCACATAACAGAGGTCCTGATATGGGCTGGCCGTATGCTCTCTTTTGTAAAAACTGCATTCTCCATAATTTTATTTTGAGATTTTTTCATAACTTTACGTTGCGAACTTCCATCTTCTTTCTCAAGCGCGCAGGTGAATTTCATTATGGAATCGGAATTCTTTTTAATGTCTGATATCGTAGAAGTTCCTACACTATATATTTGTGCCAACTTACTGCCAGATTCTCCATTTTTTATACTCTTATTTATCTTCACTTTGTAATTAAGAGACAACACTACTCTTTTTCGCTTGAACATTGTAAATTTCCAACACAAAAAGGCAGACAAAAATAAGAGACAACCTTTCAGTTGAACGCTATCTAAGAAAATGAAACCATAACAAACATTATCCCGCAAACAAATGAGAGCGGGAGTATACGTAAACGCGTTTTTCTCAGAATGGTGTTTTTCAAAACGGGTTTCACTCTCCATGGAAGAGTTTTTAAGATATCTAGTTTCAATGTGGAGAAAACATTTTTAACGTCATTCGCTATCACGCTATGGAAGCTTTTTTTGGTTTTTTGAAATCTTCCTAATTTTTCTACGATAAACATGTCATTGGACTATGAGCACCACTCTCAATTAACTGCTTGAATGGAGTCATCGACCAGTCCTTTTTTATACAATAAAGCATATTTCCAGTTATGTCTATCAATTTACAAACATATATTACAATTTTTATAATATTAAATGCACAGTACAAAGTAATAAAAAGGCGACTTTAGCGCATTTAGTTTTTATTCTGCAGACAAACTACTTGAAAATGGTTTTCGAATAAAAGTGATATGATTTCTTAAAAAAAAATACACTACGATACGATACAATTAAGTTCTGAAATTAACATCATTCAAATGGCTCCCACAGCTTCTTTTGCAGGAACGAATTCGATGAATCCTTTCCACTAAATTAAGTTGTATGTCATGAATAGCACAGTCAATATTGACTTCTAAAACTTGAAGAGAGTCTGGTTCATTGTTAAAGGCCAGTGACTTAAAATAACCGCACAAGAAGTAGTCTAATGGTGTTCAATCACAACTTCTTTGAGGCCATTTATAGCGCGATTCTGTAAGCAGTCTCTAGTATTATTTGAGACATTTTGAGGTAAAGTTTCAATTTGTGACTAGTTACTATTCTCTAAACGGTCTCTTGCGTTAGTCTCAAAATATTGCCTCGAATTTGTGACCTGATAGTTACCAGACCTTTTTTGTAATTTCCTACAAGTTTGCCATTTACACTTTTTCTATGGCTCTTGTCATTAACGAGATATGTATATACAAAAAAATGCGAACTTCGTGGAAAAATCAGGTTTAGAGCACCGTACTACCTCGCCGGTATGAGTTTCGACTTTGTCGCAAAGGTCAGTTTTGTAGAGTGTTCAATTCTGAGGAATATGTGCCTAAAGTCAAAGCGATGCCATAAAATACCTCTGAGCTATAGAAATTTAAAGATAAAAAATCACGTTTGTCGTGTATTTTCAATTGAAAATTTTTATATGCCTTGGTCTAGTACTTAATGTTAATATTAAGGGTTCAAATTTTGAGGGAATCTTTTTAGGGTATTTCCAAGGAAATTTCATGATGGGATTGAAAAAAAATTAATAGTTAAAAAAAACACCCTCGTGTATACATATATACTGCTAAGTTTACGAAAAAATCCGTTGGAGATCATTTTGTAAAGCATTCAACTTCCTATAAAACCTATGAAACGAATATTTTTTCAAGTAGTTTGAAGGGAGATACATTTTTTCTATCTGAAAAGAAGAAAAAAAAAAGATAAAACCTCTTAGGGGTGTATACTAACCAATTTTTGGAGTATCAAACGAAACAAAAAACATTCGTTTTTTTTTACCCACTTTAAGTGTACATATGTATATACAAACCAATGTTTAATTACCATACATATACCCACGTACCTATACAATGTGTATATGAAATTATCTTTCGATTATTCCCACAGTTCTTGGATATTTGTTTTATTTATTTACAAAACTCGATTGATATTTGCACCCAAATGCCAATTTAACTACCCACTTCATAACAAATCGTAACGTAAGTATATTTGTATTATATTTGTCACACGCTAATGTCAATAGGTAACACTAGTAAATGCATAATAATATTAAAATTTTCCAAATAAAAGCGATTAAATACAAATTGAAATGTTTTATAAGAAAATAAGTATTGCATGATTATAATAATAATTAGTAAATAAATAGGCCTAGCAGATTAATTTTATTTAAATGGTCACTAAATATTCTTGTCGTAAAACAAGTTAGCATTCCCTGTGATTAATCATTTGTATTTGAAATTATCGCGATTATGAGGCAAAGAGTGAAATTAGTTAAGGAAAGCTTATCTGAGCGATTCTGTACTGTGACACAGTCACAAGTCTCTAAAATTTAAATTAAATTACAGACAATTTTTGTGACTTGAGACTATTTTGCAATTCTGTAAATGACAGTCACAAAAATCTATTACAATTCATTATTCAGAGGTATATTTACACTTGAATCAAAATAAATATGTCGATAACAAATATTAAATTTTCTATTACGTAGTCGAAAAACATAATTACCAATAAAAATAAAAATATGTTGATTTTGTTTCATAATATTTACGAAATTTATGTAAATATGATTTATTTTTAACTTTTTCGTGTTTGAGTTGCTTACAAAATATAAAAAAAAGACAATCGATTAATATCTATCATGATCTCTATTCAGTATATTCAAGAGAACTCCTTTTAGTTATGTGACGTGCTAACTATCAGGACAATATTTTGTGATTAACGCTAGAGACTGTTTAGTGAATAGTAGCAACAAAGTGTGTTCCAAAGTAAACAGGACTATATGTCGACTGGTGCGTTAGAATCCAGTGAGAATTTCATGACATTTTAAGTATGTTTGTGTTCGGTACGAAAATGAGCTTCGAACAAAATGCCAACATTAAATTTTGTTTTAAAATTGGTAAAACTTTTACCGAAACGTTTCAGTTGATAAAACAAGTTTATGGCGATGATTGCCTATCCCGTAGCAGAGTGCACGAGTGGTTTGAACGTTTTCAAAGTGGTTGTGAGGACATAAATGGCGATCAACATGTGGGCCTATAAAAATCCGTGATCACCGGAAATTCCATCGAAACTGTGCGTGAATTCATCAAAAATCAGCGAAATCATCATTGAAATGCATGGAAATGGAATTGAACATCTCTAAAACATCGATTTATCGCATTTTGACCGAACATTTGGGCTTACGAAAGTTGTGTGCACGGTTTGTTCCGCACAAATTGACTGACGACCAAAAATTGCTCAGAACGAACGACGCTTGTGACCGATTATTTGACCAAAAATACATTTTAACCGTTAACCACTTACCGTATTCACCTGATATTACACCGTGCGACTTCTTCCTTTTCGGGAAATGCATTTGGCCATGAAAGGGAAGTGTTATGCAGACGTAGAGGTTATTCAAAAGGCTTGCACCGGCATACTGGCGGCCATACCGACCAACGAGCTAAAACACTCGTTCGACATGCTTTTGGACCGTGCAAAAAGCTGTAAAAAAAAATAAAATAAATTGATTTTACCGAAAAAAACCATTTGTTCTGTTTTTTTATAAGTCCTGTTTACTTTGGAACGCACCTTGTAGTCACAAATTGAGACTTTACTTCAAAATGCCTCAAATAGTGACTAGAAACTGCTTACAGAAGTTCGGTATAAGGCTATTTATTCAATTTACTACTGTATAATAATTGATATGAATCTACCGTTATGTTCAACCGATATGGAAATCAATTATCAATTCCAAAAATTTTCTTGATTATTTAGTTGTATGTAAATTTGCAAACACAGGAAATGAACGTTATAGACGCAAATACTTTTAGCTATGTTTGACCTCTATTATGTACTTAATATATGTTTCTATTTTCGATGTATATAAAAATGTTAAATTATATTAGAAAAATTAAATGAGCTAATTTTAAGAAAAAATGGTAATTTTATGTGACATCGGGGATATTGCCAAAAAATACATATATTTGCTCCGTGTAGTTTTCTTCACAATATTTCTTTAAATCAGACCATGATTCAATTATATAAAGTTGAGCCGACAGCGAAAAACAACAATTTGTCAAAAGTAATTGGATCCACAATGTCAAAATCAGATATTTTCTTTTGCATTTTTTAAAATTCCAACCAATGAAAATGCATTTTGTCGGTGATAACTGAATACAAATAGCTTGTAAATAACACAAAATTATCAAAAAGTAGACATAAATTTAATGAGAAAAACAAAAAACAAGTGATTTTGTCATTATGGATACAAAGACTTCTTTCGTAAGAGGAAGCACCTCCGTGCCGACACAACCTATTATAATTGAATCATGAAATCATACACAGATCGAAATCAGTAAATAATTGCAAAGAACTCATTACAAGTCTTGTGAGAAAACACTATACCCAAAATAAATTCAATTCCCTACAGTCATCTCTAACAAGTGTAAGAATTTGTAATTTACCCAATGGTAATACATACATACAGTGGACCAATAAAGTTTACATACACCTATCAAAAAAGTTTACGTACACCAATGATTATTTATATAAATCAAAAGTAATTAAAATAGTTTTACCGGTTTTTGGCCTACATTTTGTTGCCATTATTGTCCTTAGACGTCGACGTATTATTTAAGGATATTTTGACCCACAAAGTCGATCCATTTCAAAAATGGATAAACACATGTTTCTGAAAATTTTAACAAAATAATTTAAAGTTTAAGTGTGCTTAAATCGGCTGTTAATAGCAGCCATTTCTATTTACCACAGGATAACAACCCAAAACACACAACTTATCTTGTACGTGAATAGTTATTATGGAATTAAAAATAAATTTATAGGTCCCGCAATCAGCAGACATTAATTCTATTCAAAATATCTAGAACTTTGTAGAAAACGGTATTCGAAAACATTGAATTTCTTCAAAATAAGGCCAAAAATCTGGATCATCGATTAGTGGGTCAAAATATCCTTAAATAATACTAGAAATCGAGTGGGGAGCATATGACAATAATTGCAACAAAATGTAGGCCAAAAACCGCTAAAACTGTTGTAATTACTTTTGATTTATATAAATAATCATTGGTGAACGTAAACTTTTTTGATATGAATTTGGCGCATTTTTAGCTTTAGCATTAATTTTTTTTTTTATTTTGGAAAAATTTGTTGATATGCTATATTTAATGTTAAATATACATATCTTGAAATGGATAGAAAAAAACCACAAAATTTATTCATTTTGAGACAAATAAACGTGTCGTAATTTAATAGAACTAAGTGTATGTAAACTTTATTAGTCCACTGTATTTGTTTTGATATTCTTATTGCAGATGATTTCTAAAACCAGCATATACATATATATTATATTAGTGACAAGATGCCTAATTTATGGATTCACTAAACTTTCAAGTTCAGCATACCATATTATCCACAATGATCATCCAATTCAAGAAGTGTTTGGATTTCTTCGAGAGAACGTGCCACGCTATCGAAGTCCCCCTCCGCCACCAATACTACTTTCAAATAGAATACAAGGGTATGAATGTATAGTATATTTGTATGTATATACTTATGTATAAAATGTAATTTTTCATTGAAGGAGACAAAATAGATTCTTAGGTAATAAGATATAAACTTCGTATAAATTCAAAAATTTCCAAGGTTTTTAATGGAAATGGGATAACGTACTCACAAAAAAAAAATCAACAATATTTCTTTTTAGCACAACGTCCTCTGCACCCGCGAACCCATTTGCTCAGTTCAATCCCTCTTATGGCGCGCATTTTCCTACCGGAGGCGTAGCAATATGTGCTATGGCTCCTCCTACTTGCGAAAATTCGGTATATAGAACCATGGATGGATCTTGTAATCATCTGGATAACCCCGCATTGGGAGTTGCGAATTCAAGGTAGATAGCACTTTTGTTGAAATCTTTCTAATTTATATACATATACCAGGCTATTTTTAAGCAACTATATCAACTATCAAATCAAAATTTCAAATTTCGACACAGAAAACTATTGCTGGAAACAGAAACTTGATTTGTAACCTAATAAATAAAGTTTATTTCAAGATGTTTTAGGTTTTTGTTTACAATTCGCATACGAAATTGATAATTTTTCTAGGTTGTTACACCTAATTCGTCATATACTGAAAATGAGAATCAGTGTTGAATGATCAAAATGTGAAGTTCCGAGTATGGAACAAGTAGTTTTTCTTTGATATTCGGAATTTTATTACATTTCCTAATTTAAGCGATATTGACAATGATTTCTTTTTAAACCGCCATGCCTAGTTGATAACATATGTATGTACATCTCAGTTTTACTGCTTCGTTAACTTAATGCATGAAACTTGTAACTACATACATACAAATGTATGTGTGTTATCATAAGATGCCTTTGTACCGCTTTTTTTCAATCGTGCTAAAAAACAAAATCTGTGATTTATCGAATTAAAAAAAGTCATAAAAAATATGATAACTTGTGAATTTGAGGCATGGTTATTTTGCGAAACAATGCAAAAAAATTTAAAAATTTACACGTCACTCACAGCACCCAAATTTGCCGAAAAGAAACCGAGATGAAAAGTCCACAGGAAATCCCATATAGTCTAAAAGCTTTGTTCAATTAATGATATTACGCTGGGTTTTAAAACTTAAGTGGGGAGTCTGCTTAAGAAGCTTCAAAAAATCGTTTTTTTTTTGCTTAAATCTCTTCAAAAATTATGTAACAATATGTCCCCACAGTTATAGATGGAATTCGAAATATTGTCGAAGCTAGAGGGGAAATAGTGACTGAGCGTCTAGCAGGTATATTGGGTTTGGGCAGAAAACGAAAACTTTGACGCGCGATTTCTCGGTTTTTCACTTTTACAATTTTTCTTAATTGGCAGGCAGGATAGAAAATAAACTAAACATCGTATGGAATTGGGCAAAGTTTTTTATCTTTGGCATTAAATTATCTTCTATTTAAACTAACAAAAACTAAGAAAAGTCAAGTTTGGACATATTTTTAAGCAATTTTGGAATGTTCTCAGTTTAATTAGAAGATAAATTATTAAAAAATGTGAATCTCTTTGAATTTTTTGTTTCCGGTAGAAATTGCGACCTGCATCCTGCCCGCCGTCAGACAAATGCACATGCGAGATGCATCAGGCAATTGATTCCCAAAGCCAGAATATCAAAGATTTCGTATCAAAAAAAAAATGTATTTAAATACATAATTATAAACCCTCTAAATTTCGCTTTAATCAATTTTTTCTTTTCCTCTCCAAAAAAATCGATTTTTTGAAGCAGGCTCCCCCCTCAATTCTCCACACGCATAACAAAAACTTTCGAAGCGTTAACAACACTTGCATAGTCAATACAATATACAGTCAGAAATTAATATTTAATTATTACAAAAACTGAAACAAAATTAGTATATATTGTTAATGAGGGTACACCAACTTAAAGAAAAATCATCGCAATGTTCAAGTGACAAAAACAGTGTTAACCAGTGTATTCGTTTTGTTTTTAAGAAATTCAATGAAAATTGTTTCAGAAAATAAACATATTTCATTATTTAATATTTTGTGAAAACATTACTGAAACGATATACAAAATTTTCGGAGTATTGTTTGTTACCAGACTTAATTTTGAATATTGACATTTCGAAATTTGAAGCCTCTAAAGCAGGGTAGAGGAAAAAATTTAAATTTTGATAAATAAAACTGAAAACGTTTGTATTCAAATTGAATTTATAAGCAAAATATGGATCCACTAACTGCCACTCCACGAAAATGATGCAAAAAGAGCTGCACATAATAAACTGAACTATGCAAATATTCTATAGTTTTCCAGAGAGTTATGTAAATTAAAAAATAGAAAATCTCGACCTTTTAAACTTAAAAAAAACTGGTTAGTTGTTGTTATAACAAATGCACCCACCATTTCCGAAGCAGACGTCTTGTACCAGTTAAATATGTTAGAACAATCACTTAATTGTGGCCCAGATATGATTCCCTCATGCTTTTTTTAGAAATACGCCAAATATATGTATACACCAACCCTTAACAAAACTATTTAATTCATCTCTAAAGCAAGGCGTAGATCCATCTATATGGAAAAAGTCATTTATAATTCCTTTACATAAGAGTGGATTTAGATCATCCATTCAAAACTATAGGGGAATAGCAAAGTTGTCAGCAATACCTAAACTTTTTGAAGCAACTATAACAGACGACATAACCTTCTGGATTTCTCTACCAATTTCTTGTTCTCAACACGATTTTCGTAAACGAAAATCTACAGTAACTAATTTGCTTGAATTTGTATAACATGTATAACATATAAAGGGCTTTGGGGAAAATAAGCATATTGATGTTATATGTATACACAGATTTTAGGAAAGCTTTTAATAAAATAAACAATTCTATTCTTTTGAATAAACTTGATCTTCTTGGTTTTCAACCAATATTTCTAAAATGGGTTGCTTCTTATCTTAGTAATAGAATTGCATAAGTCATATTTAACGATACTTTTTCTGACATAATCAATGTTCCTTCAGGCGTTCCTCAAGGTAGCCATCCTGGTCCAATTCTATTCTTGTTATTTATTAATGACATATCATCTGTTATTAAGTGTTCAAATTATTTAAATAGTGAGAGTGTCAGTTGCAAACAGACTTAAACAACATAGTTTCTTGGTGTGTTAGAAATGATATACCATTGAACCTTAAAAAATTTAAAACGATTTTTTTTCACGTATATCTATAGACCCTACTTCATAGGAATACAAAACTTTAAGTTGGAGTAAGTATTCAATTTTGTTGATCTGGGAGTAACTATGGATCCCAAACTCAATTTTACTCAAGAGTCATTCTGCGTTGGATTTCGAGGTTGACATTGTTGTTGGTGTTAATACTGGCTCCAAGATAGACGAAATTATCAACGACTTCGAAGTTATGACCGTCGATTATTTTCCCCATCAATAAACTGAAGAAGTCGCACGATTGGGGACGCCTTTCCTGAAACCTCGTCTAGTATCGAACAGCTCGGAGAGGTCCTTCCCGCACACTTATACTCCAATCGGTTGTCACGCTTCCGTCCAACTGATGCATGCTTCTTATTAGTTATTCTTCGCTGTATTTGAATAGCTCGTCCGGCAATACATCTCACCCACCGCTTTGTTGTTCTTCAGGCGAACTTTTTCATAGTCGGGCAATGGAACGTCTGATCCAACGTTATCGATTGCGAAATCAGGTTCACCATCTCCAGTTGATATGCTTTCTTTGTCATTCAGCAGGCTGGTGAAATATTCCCTCCATAATTTCAGTATGCACTTGGCATCAGTCACTGGATCGAATTTGGGGGTTCTACAAGAGTGTGCTCCGGTTTTGAAACCTTCCGTTAGTCGCCGCATATTTTTGTAGAATTTTCGGGCATAACCTCTTTCGGCCAGCTTGTCAAGCTCTTCGTACTCACAGATTTCAGCCTCTAGGCAGTCTGCTTTCTCTCCGTTGCGATCTGGTACTCCTCATCGTACCAGCTGTTCCTTTACCTTTTCCGAAAACCAGTGCATTCGTTCGCAGCTGTACGTTGGGAGCTTGAAATGCCATCCCACAGTTCCCTTATACCGAGTTGTTGATGAGTGCTCTCAGAGATCAGGAGTGCAAGTCGAGTAGAAAATCGTTTCGCTGTCTGTCGTGAGAGCAGCTTCTTGGCATTGGACCATCCTTGTGTTTGTTGACACGGGTTTTTTGCTGAACAGAGGCGGGTGCGTATCTTGCTTCCAACAAGGGAGTGGTCCAAGACGATGTTAGGACCTCGGAGCTTACGCACATCTAAAACACTGTGGATGTGTCTTTCGTCTTTAAGTCGTCACATCGTCCTTTTCTTTAGACAGATTGTGGCTAGACGTTCATCCACCGTGGTAAATCTGAGTACACGGTGACAGAGTCTCTCTCCCGCCCCGAATTTTCGCTCTTTTATATGACTACTGTAATAAATGCGGCAAAGACCTACTCGTCTCAGTCCTTGTCCCGTCCATCGCACTTCTTGGACGGCGGTGATGTCAGCCTTTAATTTTAGGACATCAACCAGCTGGGCAGCGGCACTTTCCCAATTAAGGGACAGGAAATTCGAGGTGCATGCCATTAAATCATAGTTCTTATTACGTTTGCTTGGGTCGTCATCAAAAGGGGGTTTCTTTTCCAAGGCTGATGTTTACTTTTCATTGAGGTTTTTTACGTGACGTCCCAAACTTAGCGCACATCCCTGGGGAGGGAGGGTTCGCCTTTTCACTTTAGCTCACCTGCAAACAGATATTTTTTTGCTACCCAGAGAATACTTGGTCGTGAGCAGCTTGAGCGATATGTAAAAGAATTGTTTATGACCCCACCCAAATGAATGGTGCTTAGAGAACTCTCTTCATTTACGTGAACTTCTGCACATGGTTCCACCTACCGATTAATATTAACAATATACTACTTGCGATGAGCAAAAAATAGTAAGACTTTGCTCATTATATTAAAATTGTTAAATTATTTTTCAAAATATATGTCGTTCCCCTCAAAGTAATTCCCCTTGGTCTCAATACATTTGGGCCAAAGTCCAATCCTCGAAACAGCTGTAAAAGACAATTTCCGGAATAGCCCAGCATAAATACATATGGTTTATCCGGAAAGTAATAGGACTGATTTTCTTCTGTCGCGTCTGTACTTCGGAGCGTGCGCGCATCGACTGGAATCGGTAGAGAGCGTTCCCAGCTAAGGAACAAGCGGCTGGTCAGTTGTCTCCGAGCACCTTGGAAGGTCGCTGATGAATGAGCAAATCCAAAGTGAAAACGATGCTCATTGTCTGTTTTGACATCAAAGGTATCGTCCACCATGAATTTGTACTTCCTGGACAAACTGTCAACGCCAAGTTCTACGTGGAAGTCCTCAAGAGACTCAAACGAAGGGTCAATCGGGTCCGACAAGCCACGCCTTCCTTGTGAACAGCTACCTAACCAAGGCTGGCATCACAACGCTTCTGCGGCCATCCTATAAATAACAAACAACTGAGAAGCCGCTCGTTCTTTAGCTAGGAACGTCCTCTACGGAATCCAATCGGTGCCCGCACAGACCGAAGTACAGACACGACGGAAGAAAATCAGTCCTATTACTTTTAGGACAAAACCCTGTATGCACCAAAGTGATAGCAAAGTTATCGTTTAGATGAAACAACTATTATATACTCTGTGTAACATGTTCAGATATTATAACAAGGATACAACTATTTGATGCAACATATTCGTAACTTGGTGAGTTATGATAGTTTTAAATGTTAATGAGATTGAAATGACAGTTATATGAGTCAAAAATAGAGCTGATTTTTACCAACAGAACAACTCTCAATACTCATTTGTTTATTTATAGCCCTTTGACGTTGTCCGCAACTACAAGAGACTTTGAAAAAGTTACTTGTGTCGATTTTTTTGAGGTACATTTGAATTTCTTTTTAGTAAGTTTTAGTGTAAATAATTTTCATTTTTGAAGGTATATGATATACCGAAGGAATATGAGTCCTCTATTAATAACGGTGTATAACTACCAAATAATTAACTGGTACAATATTTTAGGTACGGACGCCTTTTAGCACCGAAATACGGAGATGGAATTTCATCACCAACGCGCACATTAATTGGAGAAGATCTGCCAAATGCTAGACTTATTTCACTTGTTGTTTTCGGTGAGATGGACGTTCCAGATCCGCAATTTACTTTAATCAATATGCAATGGGGTCAGATAATGACACACGATATGAGTATGCAGGCAGGAGGAACGCAAGCCAGTACGCAATCTTGTCGAGAAAAATTTTTCATTTTACCACTTTTTAACATTGTTATATTTTTCTACAGGAAAACATCCAACTCGATGCTGTACTGACGATGGTCGTTTAATAGCATCGAATGAAGCTCCCACAACATGCTATCCTATAATTGTGCCACCCAATGATCCCGCATACTCTCAAGTAGGAACTGAGTGTCTGGACTTCGTGCGAACACTAACAGATCGTGACATTAAATGCCTATATGAAGAAGGCCCAGCAGAACAGTTGACTGCTGTGACATCATATGCTGATCTCTCATTAGTTTATGGAAATTCTATACAACAAAATAGTGAGATACGGGCTTTTCAAGGCGGTCGCATGTCGGTTGATCAAAGGAATGGTGCAGAATACTTACCCCCTTCTCGAAATGCTTCTAGCGATTGTGATGCTGCTCCACCTGGGGAGGTCTGTTATCAAGCTGGTGATATTCGTGTAAATCAAAATCCTGGTTTGGCCATTTTACATACTATTTTACTCAGAGAACACAATCGCATTGCCAAAGTACTGGCTAAACTAAATCCTCATTACAATGATCGCACACTATTCCAAGAGGCACGCAAAATAAATATTGCCCAATACCAACATATTAGTTACTACGAGTGGTTGCCCATATTCCTTGGATCCGAAAATATGTTAAAAAACAGATTAATTTACAAAACCTCATCCAAAAATTTCATTAACGATTTTGATAGCGCAATTGATCCATCAGTCTTGAATGAACATGCGACTGCAGCTTTTAGATATTTCCATTCACAAATAGAAGGTCGTCTTGAGTAAGTAAAACTTTTTTTTTACATATAAATGTATATGCATATTCGTATAAAATATATCAATTTTAGTTTGGTTTCTGAATTGCGATCAGTTTTGGGATCACTACGCTTAAGCGATTGGATGAACCGGCCATCCATAATTGAGGTCGGCGACAATTTCGACTCATTAACCCGAGGTCATTCAACACAACCCGAGGAGCTTACCGACATCAATTTCGACAGAGAGGTATGTACTAATTTATAATAGTTTGGGTTTCTAATAAATGGTTTGTAAGTAATTTTTTAACAAATGGCAATTTATTATTTGTATTGAATTAAGTATTTTAAAATATTTGAAAGCAAAATTTTTTTTGTTAACAATGCATGTAATTTAAGGCTTTTTTTTTAATTTCATGATGTTTAAATACTCTTTTTATATTGTATTTCTGATATCTAAGAAATTTGCAAGCGAAGAAAGTTAAGAGAGAACACTAGAATTTTATTTCAAGAAAAGTAGTAAATTTGTTCTCTTGAAATTTTGTTTACAGATAATGTGAATGTTAAATGGTTGCATTTTGGTCAACTTTTATATCTTCTATATCAGACCCGATAGTTTAAATCGTTCCTTTTTATGCTGCCGTTCGGGCCGTAAATCGGTTGAAAGTTATCACTAAAATGAGAAAAAATTGATCATTTTGAGAAGTGTTTGGAGCTGTTCAATCTTAATAAACCAAAATTTGACGTCTATACATACATATGTTACTTTACTCAGACCTTAAGAAAGAAAAAAATTTCTGAGGCTGATGCCTATTTTAAAGCAAAAGGCTAAACTTCCTCGTTGTTTCCAACTCAAAAAACGTATTGTCAAAAATATTGTTTGTCTTTAAGCGATTTTCTAATTATGTGTGTAAGTAATAAGTAAATTGCCGCCAAATGGTTAGTAATCAAAGTAATCCCTAATTGATTTTATATTCTCAGATAAAGCACTTCTTATTGAGACGCAACATGCCTTTCGGAAGTGATCTGAGAGCAATTGATATCCAGCGAAATCGGGACCATGGATTGGCGTCTTACAACGATTTAAGAGAATTTTGTGGAGTAAAGAGAGCAAATAGATGGGAAGATTACAGCGATCTTATTGAACTCGATGTATGCATATGTCATTAAAAGCAAATAGGATAAAATATAATTTGATACCTTGCAGGTTATTGAAAAAATGAAAACCTTGTACGCAAGCCACGAGGATGTAGATCTGACGGTGGGAGGAGCTGTGGAGGCTCATGTGGCTGGCGCACTTGCTGGTCCTACATTCCTCTGTATTCTTACAGAACAATTCTATCGTACACGTGTTGGTGATCGTTTCTGGTACGAAAATGGTGACTCATTAACTGGTTTTACTAAAGGTAATATTTTTTTTAATATAATAATGCTATATAAAATAAATTTAACTTTATTTAATATAATAAGTTACCTATGTAGTTAGTTTGTTTGTTTTCAATTTAAAGTCAACCATGAAAATAAAAAATTTTAAAATTTCAAGTTCCAGAAAAAACTTGTATAACACTATTACAGAATATATTTAATGTTTTATATCAGGTAAACCATCCAAAGCAGTCTTTACTATTTTGGAGATTCAATAACGCTTAAGAAAACACAAATTTGTATATTAATTAAAATTTTTTCGAATATGTAAATTTATTTTGTGAGAAATCTTATAAAAAGAAAACTCATATACATTTCCTTTTTTTGTGCAAAATAATCATAGATTGATTACTGGCAACTAACTATGTACATAAGAATAGGGAAACTCTAACCCTAAGACCAATAGCAGTGATATTTTTTTTCAAGGTCAAAAAATGTGTGAAAAAATCTATATTTTTGTGAAAAAATAAAAAATAACTCATCATCAACATCTCATGATATATGTATTGACATCAAAAACATCATGGGAATGACAAGGCAGGCAGAGACGGTTAGGTAAGGCTCTTGCCTAACGAGTCTCGGTGGAGTCAATTCCAGGCTTTCGCAACAAGCAGGCAATAGTGGCAGGGATAATGCGAAGCCCAACTTATTCCAGTGTGAGAGCGCCTCAAAATAAGCGTTTTTTATAACATTTTCCATTATGGCCAGATCGAACAAAATAAGAATTTTTGGGCATTTTAAATTAAAACACCCAACATTTATTACGATTGCAAATTATTATATATTGGACTTTTAATATATGACGAAACTACTTAGATCCTTTTTTATGATTTTATGATATATTAAAACAACTGACTTTTGATCTTTCAATACTTAATAAGGTGAATTAAGCCTGTTAGTTCTCAATTATCAAATGTTGTTAATCATTTGTAATTGAAAATTAATTCTATTATGCATCAAATTACAAAACGTTTCATGAAATATATTTAAATTTCGCATTTTCTTTGATTTTCATTGTTTTAAATTTTTATTAGCGATCTTGAACAGCGGCAACAAATTCCTCCGTTTACATATTTTTTTGGTAAGATTTCAATCTGACCATCGCTCGTTTCCAATTGTTAAACGTCAAAACCTCCCCAATCCAGTCAACTGTCAAAGTTTAGGTGGTTTTGACGTTTAGCAATTGTTCTCTCACTTCCAGTGAGAGAGGAGTTGGACATCTCTTTATCTCTGATAGTGGCATGAATGAGAAAGCGAATGCAAGGCCGTACATGTCGACTAGTAAAATTCAAAAGGAATGATAAAAAGTCTAGTAGAAGTGCAAATAGGTCACTATTTAATTGGCGGGCATGCCAGTAGACTATGTTCACCATACAACGATTATTATACTTATATAGAAGCCGTTAAAAGGTAGAAGAGGAGATAGTAAAACATCTACATATGCGAATGAAAGGCTCTCTACAGGAAAAGAATTGCTACTATCAGTACAAGGTTTCTAGAGACCGATAAAAATTATTCAGAGCACTTACTGAGGTTAAAGTAGAATTTCAGACATATCAAATGAAAGAGCAGCGTGCCTATAATAATATATTAAAGGGTCTACATTACATAACTAAAAAATATGAATATCGGGCTAGGATACATACGCAATGCACACTAATCATCCATGAAGAGTCAATAATGAAAAAAGTGCAAAAAAAAGCAACAAATGCATGCATGGTCATGCAAATGACAGCTCAATTTACGGAATTCATTGCTCAACTCATGACGTCCATTAACAAATGCAATTAAGATTAAAATTACAATTTAGAATGCTAACTGTCTACGCAAAAGTAGAGTCGGGGTAAAGCTTTATATTAAAACCAACAACTGTTGTAATTCTTGTAAGAGAAACACAATTTAATGATCGATCATATTTCAAAATCTCGTCTCAAAGATTTGTCATGTCATGAAGTTGGCGAGCCAACTTATTGACCATCTGATCTCACGAAAATTCCAGATGTTCTTGATTTAGTTATTTCGAAAGGTTTTAACTCAAGACATATATGTACATATGTACTTCCATTTGTTTGGAGCTGAAAATAATTACGCAAACTTTTACCTCTGCTGGAGGAGAAATAACTTATCCCGGATCACCAGTTTAGCTTCAGAAAATTTTAACACTTTATAACTGATGACATCACAAATGGTAAATACAGTTTTGCAGCTTTCCTTGATGTCTGTCAAACATTAGACAAGGTCTGGCACCCAGACCTATTACATAAATTCAAGAAAAAACTGCTAAAGTTTTAATTACATAACCGAACGGTCTACATCAGGTATCGTGATGCAGAAAGCTATTGTTCATAATTTTCAAACTCCTAATTTATTCTTCAAAATCAATGTCATCAGCCTTAGCCTTAATACACTTGTCACAACGTTTTTCCAATCCTCGAAACAGTTGTTAAAGTCAATTTTCAGAATATCCTTCAATGCGCGTAGCGATTCACGTGTAATGTCTTCAATCGACTTAAAACAACTTCCCCGGAGCGGTTGTTTGAGTTTGCTGAATAGCCAAAAGTCACACAGAACTAAATCATGCGAATTGCGCTACGATATTAGTTGAATGCTTGGCGAAAAATTCGCAAAAACCCCAGTTGTCGGCTCATAATTCTGGCCTCTTTTTACGAATAGCTTCGCGCAAACGACGTATCGCACTAAAAAGTATTCTTTGTTGACAGTTTGGACGGTCAGAAGGAATTCGAAGTGCACCACACCTCGATAATCGAAGAAAACTATCAACAAATCCTTAATTTTTGACGTGGTTGTTTCGACTTCGGCTTTGCCACGATATTCGCCTGATTGATCGTCTATTTCCGGGTCGTAAGCATAGATCCAAGACTCACCGCCAGTAATAATACGTTTCGAGACATCCTGGTGGTCAGAGAGCATTTATTAAGACTTTAACGCTGTTTTCGAAAAAAATTTTGTGATCTTGGAACAAAACGTGCTTTCACTTTTCTTATGCCCAAATTGTTTTCGGTTCAACTTTGCGAAAGCTAATTTTAAGAAGATTAATTACGAACTTTCTGAAATAACTTGGCCAGATTAAAGTGGCAATATTGAATTTAGTGCATCCCACTTTAATGAAACTATTGTAAACTTATTTGAAAAATATGTTCCGAAGTTTTGAAAAGTATTTGAAAAATATGTCTAATTTATGGTTTTCGAAAGAATTATGTAAATTAAAAAATAGAAAATCTCGTGCTTTTAAACTTTTTTAAAAAAACTGGTTTAGTTGCTAACTATTCAAAATATTCTAAATTGCGTCGAAAATTTGCCGAACTTAACAAAATATGTTATAGTAATTATATAAATAAAGTAAAAAATAATATTATACGTAATCCAAAAATGTTTTATAGTTTCGTCAACTCCAAACGCAGGATTTCTAATTTTCCTTCCGCTATGAAATATAAGTCTAGTATGTCTAGCGACAATCACACCATTTCTAATATGTTCGCTGAATTCTTTAGGTCCAATTACTCTCCAAACTCCAAAAAATGTTCCGCATCAGCACAAGTTATGTCCGATTTCTGTCATTAATGCACCTACCATTTCCGAAGCAGACGTCTTAAATCAGTTAAATGTGTTACAAAAATTATACAATTATAGCCCCAGATATGATTCCCTCATGCTTTCTTAAGAAATGTGCCAAATATATATACAAACCCCTAACCAAACTATTTAATTCATCTCTTATGCAAGGCTTATTTCCATCCATATGGAAAAAGTCATTTATAATTCCTTTGCATAAGAGTGGATTTAGGTCATCTATTAAAAACTATAGGGGAATAGCAAAGTTGTCTGCAAAACCTAAAATTTTTGAAGCAATTATAACTGACGACATAACCTTCCGGATCTCTTCACTAGTTTCTTGTTCTCAGCACGGTTTTCGTAAAGGGAAATCTACCATAACTAATTTGCTTGAATTTGTATCACATGTATCAACGGGCTTTTGGGAGAATAAGAATACTGATGTTATATACACAGATTTTAGAAAAGCTTTTGATAAAGTAAACCATTCAATTCTTTTGAATAAACTTGATCTTCTTGGTTTTCAACCAATATTTCTAAAATGGGTTGCTTCTTATCTTAGTAATAGAATTCAACAAGTCATATTTAAAGATACTTTTTCTGACATAATCAATGTTCCTTCAGGCGTTCCTCAAGGTAGCCATCTTGGTCCAATTCTGTTCTTGTTATTTATTAACGACATATCATCTGTTGTTAAGTTTTGAAAAGTTTTATTATATGCTAACGATGTAAAACTTTTTAAAACGTATACTTCAAACAGCGAAAGATGTCAGTTGCAAACAGTCTTAAACAACCTAGTTTCTTGGTGTGATAGAAATGACATGCCATTGAACCTTAAAAAATGTAAAACGATGTGCTTTTCACGTAGAGCTGTAGACGCTCATACGCAATACAAAACTTTAGGTTGGAGCAAGTATGCAGTTTTGTTGATCTGGGAGTAACTATGGACCCCAAACTCAATTTTAATCTTCACGCATCTTCCACAGTTTCTCTTTGTTTTGTTAAACGTTGGTGTGAAGAATTTAGAGATCTGCTTACCACAAAAATTCTTTTTACATCTCTGGTGAGGCCTATATTGGAGTATGCTTCTGTGGTTTGGAACCCTAGTTACCAAGTCCATTCGAATAAGTTAGAGTCCGTTCAAAAACAATTTTTACTTTTTGCCTTAAATCATTTGCATTGGGATTCCAGTTTAAATCTTCCCCCTTACATTAACCGTTTGAAACTTATAAATCTCCCGACACTTGCTAGTCGTAGGGAGATGCTTGGTATAATATTTCTTGTAAAACTCATGAATGGGTCAGTCTGTAGCCCATCTCTCTTATCTGATATTAATTTTAACGTTCCCGCTCGCAGGCAGGCAGTTTAGACCCTTACTTTTTAAATTTTCTAGAACAAATTTTGAGTTAAACGAACCATTCCGCCGTAAATGTGATGATTTGAATTTTCATTCCAGCACATTTGATCTAACAGACTCACTCTTTACCATTAAAAAAATTATTTTATCTACTCTTAACAAGTAATATTTAAAATTATAAACTTTAATCTAATTCTTAATTTGGGCTGTTGAAATTTTTGTTTCTGTAGCTGAGCAGCTTAAGATCGCAACGCTTAAAACTCTCTTGCCTTTTATGACTCGGCTAATTCCGGTCGTTCGCGGATTGCGCCCCTCGCGTCGGTTGGGCGGGAGGAGGGTAATCGTTGGGTATTACTATAAATTATCTTTAAAAATGGTTTTCACTGATCCTTTCAATATTTCAACCTTGTCAGTAAGATCTCTGACTATTAATCGTCGATTGTCAAACACCAACTCCTTTATTTAGTTGACGTGTTGATTATTAGTTGATGTTGATGGCCGTCGTGGACGTGTTTCGTCGTCAATGCATTCTCTACCTTTTTGAATAATTAATACCAATCAAAAACACTTGATCACAACAAAAAATTATCACCGAAGACCTTATCTAACATTCTGAAGATTTCGGCACCAGAAATTTGATTCCGCGCACAAAATTTAATAGAACTTCTTTGTTGAATAATTTTATAATACTTATCGAGAAAATCACCGAATGCACTTTATGAACTTCAGAAAGACTAGCATATACTGAACATTAATGATTATTTAGATGTGACATTTGCCACAGATGTCAATGACATTCCCACTAAAAATTTTAAGTGATTAGATTACAATTAATCTCTTCACTAATCAAGCCCGTTCTCACTGCCGTTGGACTGATGATAAAACAGATGTATTTGTCATTCAAGAATTCACATAGCTTATTATTTATTAAAAGAAAACATTGTTATATAGTATATATAATATATAAAATCCGTCTTCTTTTAAATGTTTCCTATACAATGGAAGTAATTGACGCATTTTTTATTTGGGGAGTCGATTTTCAGGTGAATTGAGATTCATTGCGTTTAATTCATTTGTTTGTTTACATTTTTTCTCTTTGTAGTGTCTAAATCAGCTGTGATAATGAAATACAAGTAGATTTCCAATGCTGACAAGTAGATGATGCTAAATCAGAGTCGCACAAAGAGTTTTCGCGTAGATTAGATTCAAATCACTTCGGAGACGAGATTGGGAACTGTCATTTTTGTATGGCGAAATCTTGTTAAGTTTATAAGAATGGTTGTATAAACTACTCGAAACTCGTCGAAATCGTATTCTTTTCTAGGTTGGTTGCAGCCGAATCTTGTAATTAAGTGGCGGTCATGGTATAGTTCAAATTAAAAAGTCTTACTCTTTTTTGCCCACAGAAATTATAACTCACTTTTAAGGGGACAGCCTGATTTAGAGGCTTCAAAAAATCTAGTTTTTTTGAGGATTTTTTGGGAGGGAAAGAAATAATTGATTAAAGCAAAATTTGTAGGGTTTATAGTTATATATTTAAACATCATTCGAAAATTTTTTGGATACGAAATATTGGGTGTCCTGCCTTTGGGAAGCAATTGCCCGATGCATCTCGCATGTGGATTTGTCGGACGGCGGACAGGATGCAGGTCGCAATTTTTATCAGACACTAAAAATTCAAAAAGACTCATACTTGTTAGCAACTAATCTTATAGTTAAACCAAGAAAATTCCAAAAGTATAAAATTCTACAATTTTTTAAAAATTGAAAAAAGTGGTCAAAAACAAAGTGAAGTGAACCATAAAAAATATACTTTATTTTGTTTAAAAATATGTTCCAACATGACTTTTTAGTTTAAATAAAAGATAATTTAATGCCAAAGATAAAAACTTTGCCCCAGTTCCAAACGACGTTTAATTTTTTTCTATTCTGCCTGCCAATTAAAAAAAAATCGTAGAAATGAAAATCCGAGAAATCGCGCGTCAAAGTTTTAGCTTTCTATCCAAGCGTTCATAGATATAGTACCTGCTATATGCTCAGTCACTATTTCCCTTCGAACGTTGACAATATTTAACTTTGGGGACATATGCTTAGATAATTTTTAAAGAGATTTAAGCAAAAAAAAATCGATTTTTTTAAGCTTCTAAAGCAGGCTTTCCCCATTATGCAAGGTATTTCTACAAAGCAATAACTCACGTCAAAAATTTCAAAATCACCACCGAAAGCATACTTTTGTTAGGTGTCCTCGTATTTTCGAATAAATTTACTTTAAAAAACTGATATTTTTGTTGAGATTCCGCTTTATTCAAAGTATTTAACAGGAATGAACAGAGTGAAAAAAATCATAGTCGTGTTCGTTTTGTACATTTTTTGTTAGTATGCATGTTTGCTGTTCCAGAGTCGCATTGGAAACGTACTTATTTTCAACACCCTTCCTCAATGTGATTCTGTTTACATAAAATATAATTTAAATTCATTAACTTAACAAAATGTAAGTGCTTTGTTTTCGAAAGATTGTTTGTTAGTATATCAGCTATCATATTTTCGGTTGAATTGTACTTTAATTCTATGTCACCATTCTGGACAACTTCTCGGACGAAATGATATCTGATGTCGATGTGTTTTGACCTGTTACGGTAAAATGGATTCTTAGCGAGATTCTGTGCGCTGAGATTGTCGCCATACAATATTGTTGGTGTACAAGCCTTGCCACAGCCAATTTCAATAATTAGATGTTTCAAGTGCAACGCTTGTTTGGCCGCTGACGATAAAGCCATATACTCAACCTCCGCACTGCTAAGGGCTACGGAATTTTGGTTTTCCGATTTCTACGATACCCGGCGTATGATCGACTTTCACTCATATCACCTCCCCAGTCTGCATCCACATAACCTCCAAGCGCCTGCCCACAACCGTGATAATTCAGTGTCAAGTCTTTTGTTGCTGCTAAATATCGCGTTACATGCTTCACCCCTGTGAGATGTCCGGTGTAAGGGTTGTTGTTCCTTTTTGCTAATTTCACAACCGAATGGTAAATTTGGGCCTGGAAGCCAAAGTTAACCACATCAATTCGCCTATTGCTGACTGATAAGCCGCTGCATCCACTTCCTCACACGTTTTTCATTGCACGCTACCTGATATCCTGCATCCAATGGCGTCGTTGTTACCCTGCATTGATGCATGCCGTGGCGTTGTAGCATATCGTCTATGTAAGGAGACTGATTCACTGAAATATCGCCTGTATCGCCATCGCGCTGAATCTGCATACCCAAGAACATCTGAAGTGGGCCTTTATCAACGTATTCAAACTTGCTTGAGATCATTGTTTTAATTTGTATTAAATCAGGCTTCTTCTGGCATGCTATAAGTAAATCATCTACATAGATTAATAATACACAACGGCTACATTCTATGTCCTTTTTATATAGGCACGGTTCATTCTGGCATTGAAAAAAACCAATATCACACAGCACCGTGTTCAGTTTGGGGTTCCACTCCCTTCCTGCTTGCTTTAACCCGTAATTCGCTTTGTTCAATCGTAACACTTTTTCTACACACGTTCTGTCTACATACCCCTCAGGCTGCTTCATGTAGATCACGTCTTTTAACTCGCTGTTGAGATAAGCCGTACAAACGTCCATCTGATGCAGGTGTAACTTCAACTCGACAGAGAGCGCAAGTATCAAGCGTACTGTTTCATATCGACACACCGGAGAAAATGTTTCGTTATAGTTCACGCCGAACTTCTGCGCGCACCCCTTGGCTACCAAACGTGCTTTGTACCGCTCAGCTGCGCCAGTTTTATCTCTTTTAACTGTGTAAACCCATTTACCCCCAATTACTTGTTCACCCTTTGGTAGGTCTGCCACAGTCCACGTGCCATTTGCCACTAAGGCCTTATTCGCTGCGTCCATAGCCGCCTGCCAGTATGAAGCATACTTGCCGTCAGTTGCCTCTTTGAACGTCTGTGGTAATGGTATCTCTACTGATTGCACTGCCTGTATAACATTGTAGCTCTTCTTCGGACGTCCTCGTATACCGCTCCGAATAATTCTAGGTCTACCTGGTCCTATCTTACGTTTCTGCTCCAGCTCTGGCTCATCTGCACTGCCGTGTTCGTCGCTTTCTTCATTGTACAAACGTTTCTCCTGCTTAACTTCACTTCTGCACGGGATAAATGTTTCTTCATTTGGATTTGAATCAGTTGGCAAATTTTCTGGTAATACATCAAAATCGATTTGATCATCTGACTGGGATTCGTTGAAATGTTCGTAGAACAAAACATCACGTTTTTCTACAATTTGATGCTTCTCTTGATCGTAGAGTCTGTAAGCTTTTGATGCGAAGGAGTACCCAACGAATCTGTACTCTTTACCTTTCGCATGGAATTTGTTTTTCGCGTTTTGTCTAAGCCAGCAACCACGGACCCAAATGTACGCACATTTTTTACATTCGTTTATCTACCACTCTAAGCTTTATATGGTGTCATGCCAATCAACGCTGCAGTTGGCGATCTGTTGCGGATATAGCACGCTGTCTGCTCTGCCTCTGCCCATAGAAACTTTGGCATATTTGAGTGTACAAGTAAACTTCTTGCCATCTCAAGTGCGGTTCACTCGTTCTGCGACGCCGTTCTGTTGGGGACTGTAGGGTACCGTCAGCTGACGCGTTATGCCCTGTTGTTTTAGAAAGTCTTCGAAACGCTTATTTATGTATTCTCAGCCGTTTTCGCTTTGTAAAACCTTGATTTTCCGCCCAGTCTGGCATTCGACCGTTTTCTTGAAAGTTACGAAATTTTCAAACACCTCATCTTTAGACTTGAGAAAAAATGTGAAAATACGCCGAGACATGCCACCGATGAAAGTTAAAAAATGTGATTAGCCACCAAGAGAACGCTTTTCAAATGGGCCACATACGTCGGTATGCACAAGCTCAATTTTCAGACACGTTTTACACTGCGTACTGTCTGCGAACTTCACATTTTCTATGCCAAACACCATTTTATTTTTTGTTAGCTTCATCAAACTGTCATAATTTAAGTGGCCATATCTATTATGCCAAACTTCTGCACTGCACTGTGCTGCACCAAAACACGCGTTGTTAATACACTCAAATACAAACAATTTATTTCTTTTTTCTGCTTTTAAAATTTGTTCGCCATTCTGGCTTACGAAAGCGTTTTCGTTGTTAAAGCTTACTGTCCAGCCACGTTCGACAGCTCGACTCACCGATACAAAATTCCCCTTAGCTCACAAGAATCTGTTTGAACTACAACGTCGCCTCTGCCCACTGCGGGTATAATGTTGTTGTCGGCCAACATAACATCCTCTGCTTGTGTGACATAATTTGTAAAAAGATTACGTGAGCCACTCATATGTGCCGTCGCGCCGCTGCAGCGGCTGTCCAGGTACCATCACGAGTGTTTTAAGTCGATTTTTCTTTTAGTTTATTTCTGCATTGATTTTTGTAGTGACCCCGTTGACCACATTTGTAACATTTGATATGACTCTTCTGCTCTCCCTTTTTCTCCATCGGCTTTGTGGTTGCTTGAAACGCCTGTTATTCACTGTAATGTTCTGGTTTAGTTGAACTGCCCTTGCCATCTTCTTCCTCTAATAACTTTATTTTTAATATGTCAAGGGAAGGCAGTGTATCGCGTGTTTCCATGGCGATCACGAAATGTTCAAAGCTTTTAGGCAAGTTTGAAAGTAATATTATTACTGCCAGCTCTTCACTGAGCTTAATGTCAACCTCTGAAAGCTTGTCAACTGTTGTACAAAATTTATTATATAGCCGGGCATAGCGTCGCCTTCCATCATCCCCAAACCAAGCAACTGCTTATAGAGCGACACTTTTCTTACTGCTCCACTGGGTTGATGCACCTCTTTTAGCTTTTTCCAGGCACTAGCTGAAGTTGTACAGTTCTTTAGATAGTACAATTGCGATGGCTTCTCAATGTCATCATGGCCAATGCTTTGTTATCGAGTGCATCCCAGCCCTCTCCGTCTGCTACTGGTCTCTGTCCCCTGATGACTTTCCACGCCTCTGCATGCACCATTACGCTGCGCATTTGGATGCTCCAGGTATCATAGTTATCTTCATCTAATTTTTCAATCTGGTACATGGAACTCATTGCGATTGGATTCTTAAAGTACTACTAGTATAAACTATATTCTTTAAATATAAAAAACGCGGGACCCACGTGCCTGGGCCCATAACATCTTGAGCAGGAATAAAGGGTTGTTAAACTTATTCCAGTGTGAGAGCGCCTCAAAATTAGCGTTTTTTATAACATTTTCCATTATGGCCAGATTGAACAAAATTACAATTTTTGGGCATTTATCAACCCAATACCCAACATTTAGTATGAATAAAAATTACTAAATAGTGGTTATTTATTATATGGAGAAACTATTTACATCTTTTTAAAGAATATTATAACAACTGACTTTCGTCTTTTCTATACCCAATAATAGGATTTAAGCTTGTTAGCTCTCAATCATTAAATGTTTTTAATCATTTTCCATTGAAAATATACTATGATGCTTCAAATTACAAAACCTTTCATCAAATACCTTTAAATTTCACAAATTCATTTAATTTTCATTTTTATAAGTGGTCTTGAACGATGCAACTAATCCCTCCGTTTACATATTTTTTTGGTAAGATTTCAATCTGGCCATCGCTCGTTTCCAATTGCTAAACGTCAAAACCTACTGAACTCGATTAGCTGTCAAAGTTCAGTAGGTTTTGACGTTTAGCAATTGCTCTCTCACTTCCAGTGAGAGAGGAGTTAAAGATCTCTTTATCTCTGATCTTGAGATTCCGCTTTATTCAAAGTATTTAGCAGGAATAAACAGTTAGAGTGAAAAATCATAGACGTGTTCGCTTTGCTCATTTTTTGTTAGTATGCATGTTTACTGTTACAGAGTCGCATTGGCAACGGACTTATTTTCAACAATTTTAAACTAAGAAAGGTATTGGAGTTAGTAAGTCAGGTATTTACAATATTTATTAAACAAAAAAGAACGCAAATAAATGGTGTTTATTTCAATTAGATTTCATTTCTTAATTCGATTTTTTTTTTATCAGAGAATTTAATTTATTTAATAATATAAAATACTGAAAATTATTGAAGCACTAATATTGCAAATTATATTTACAGAACAACTATCTGAAATTCGCAAAGCCAGCATAGCCCGTTTACTATGCGATAATGGAAATCAAATCGCATCAATGCAGTCACAAGCTTTCATACTCGTTTCTAAATCGTAAGCAATGAAGCATTTTCATATACATACATACATATGTATATTTCTATTCAACACATTTTTACTCTCCCAACATATCACACTAACTATTCAGGTTTTGCTTTTTAAATTTCTTAAGATATACATATAATCTTTTATCTTTTTTTCAGAAACCCCGTTGTGCCATGCGCAGATATTCCTCAAGTAGATTTGACAAAGTGGATTGATCAGAACCCATTTGTGCCCACAAGTGATACTTTAAACGCAATTCCATATCACTATGGTAAATGATGAAAAAAATGTATCAGGCCAAGTGTAAGCACATACTTTGAAGAGTATTATTCAATATCAATATATAGAAAAATGTATCTACTTATTTTATATTATGAGCATTTTCAATAATTTTAATATATTATGTGTATGTATGTTATACAACAATAAATATTTTTTATAGAATAAAGCATGTATTAGAGAATTTAAATGAAATTCATAAAAATATTACTATTAAAAATTATTAATATTTTTTTACAGAATAGAAAGCAGAAAATGTACAAAATATAAACCTACAAAATTTCTTTGTCTCCAAGGTCATTAATGTTACCAAAATAAAATATATATAAAAACGGGTAAATCTGTTAGTAAAATATAAATGCTTCGTGTGTACATAAAAATATTATGAATCATTTACAGGACTAATATAATCACATTAGTATTACGATATTTTGGACACATGTCGTTTCTTTATAGTATTGACACAAGTACATTACATTTAAACTAATTATGGATGTACTAACATCAGTAGTTCATTATTAAAGATACAATTATTAACTTCATTTCATAAATTGTGTGTCATGAATTTACACTAAAATTTAAATAAAGCTAAGTGAAATGAAAAATTTTCAATTCAAACACTTGGAAATCTCATCATATTATAATTTTATGAAAACTTTTATTAATTATCGCTAGATTTGTTTAAGTGGGATAAATTTTCTGCGTCGTCTGCTAAGTTCTTATTTTCTTCCGAAATAGGTACCTTAATTATGGAGGCAGTATATTGAAGGGTTGCCTTCCATTTCTTGAATATCTTTATCTCATCATATATCTCAGTATGTTCCATAGTATCTCTTTTCAAAAGACATATGTTCTCATGCTGCCCACTAAGGATATATAGTATAATGCAAATTCACAAAGTTCTACCAGACAATAAAGAGATATTGGGTTAAGTCTAACAGATTTTCTGATTAGAATAAATTTAAAAATTATTTAATTAAAAAACTCACTTTTCATCCACATTGTAGTACATGATAATTTTTATTACTAAAAGCATATCAGAGTAAAAAGAAAACCAAAGAATATCTTCGTGCTTGATATGTGATTAAATGGATGCCCAATTTAGTGGGAAGCTCCACCAGTTTATTTTCAGTTCAATAAGCACCCAGTATTTCGGCAAAGGAAAACACATTAATTTAAAAGGTATTAAACACTTTAGGGCAGTGGCGCTCAACGCAATAAAAATCCAAACACGCGTGTTTGACTGATAATTCTGCTACTGCGAAAAATATCACACGCACACGAAAGCGGCTGAACACGTACGCTAGGTACGTACGAAAATCTATAGCAATGTTTGTGCAGCGCAAACGTAAAATGTAGTAGTATTGAAATCAGATATGTTTGTAAAAATGATTGCGCATGTTAACGGCGACCATATCACGCAGGACCGCTGAGATTCGAAATATATCCGTAGCGCACAGGACTGGCCGCGAGCAGGAACCGTATGGTGACGTTGTTAGCGAAAATTGCACCGCGCGGGATGGGTGTCGGAAAACGAATGTTGACGTGCAAATTGTAAGAGACGAATGTTGATGGGCGAACTGCGGCTGACGAATAGGATAGCTTTCCGGTTGTCCATTCCTTTTGTGAGTTGGGTTGCGTACGAGTGTGGTGTGTTGTAATGTCATCAGCTGTGGTGAATCAGCTGTCGCATTAGGATGCGCTAGTTTTACCGAGTAGAGGGGGTGGATGCTTAACTCATTTAAATATCCTGGCCCCCCTAGGCGAATATTTTGCCTAGTTTTATATATACTATATAATTTGATGCATATAATTCGGCTTACTCTTGGTGGGGTAACCGAGGCCGCAGAATATTAGCCGTAAGAAGCGATTTTGGTTTTAATAGCCAATTGTATTTTTTGTAAATATTTGTGCTTAAGGTAATAATTGATTTTGCGTGCTTTTACGACTTATTGTATTATTATACCAAACAAGTTGTTTGCTTTTATTAATTTTTTTAGCTGTGTACAATTTATTATTTATCGGTTTGGCATACCGGTATTTATTATAGGCCTTGTCTGTATTATCGGCAATGTTTGGACTTTACTTACTCTCGGCTTATAAAGGATAGTAACTCCACGCCTGGCCAGATATGGTCAGAATGGGTACTATTTAGCCCTGGAGTTAGGACTGTGACAATAGAGGGATCTTGCGAGAGAATGGTCGTGAATGGAGAACGGCTTCGATTCGTGGAGTAAACAATTCTTCATAATTTATTTGATGCTTTATGTAGCTAATTTCCATAACCCACCCATATCAGGAGCTCTTTGATACGAGTAGATGTGCTAAAAGCGACCTTAGCTTTGTAAGCGTAGGTGCGCCAATGTATCGCATTGGGAGTATTGTGATCCCTTGACTTCCTTTTTGATTTTATTTATATTTGAAAATTTAAGCCTCTATGGGGCAATATTGTATAAAATGTGTCGTCTTTTCGACTTTTGAAGAACATTTTGTTATATTTTATGTTTTAGTGCATATGCACTTATTTGGCGTTTAGTAGCGCGCCACATAACTTCAAATTTTTTTAATCAGGATTTTGTATCATTTTTGGCGAAAGCCATCCTGCGGGGCCGAAAGGTTACGAACATATATTTGTGTTTTTATATGAGGTTGTCAGAGGAAATCTGACCTTGCTTCTTCTACATTTATGTGGGGTATTTGAAAAATGTGGCTCTAGTGGTTGTCGTTATTTGATCGAGTAGTTGTGGCTTTAGAGAATTGCTCACAATACTGATTTTTTATAATTTTGTTTGTTATTGGAAGTTTCCTTAATTTTTGCAATTTCCTTAATTTTGAATTAAGGTATTTGTCCTCAACTTAAGTTGGTATGGTGGAAACTGGTTTTGCAACTATGTAGTCCACTTTGTGTTTCGCTGTGCAGCTTTTGAATTTTTTGTGCCTTTGAGCAACATGGTGACTCTTGGCAATTTTTACAGTTTTGTGTTTCGGGATTTGCTTTTGCAATTAAACCCGTGGTTTTTTTAGTATATGTATTTAAATGTGTTTATAATTTATTATGCTTTTTTTACTTACGTATGCCCAAATACTTCTTGGGTTTATTTCCTTACAAAGAGGTATTGTTGACAACATTAATATTTCATAATAAATCGATATTACTCGAGCTCTTCGTATCCGTAATTCCTGCTCACTTTGTTGGATAGCAACTTAATATTCTCGGCTGCAGGAATTTAATGCAGCTAGATATTTATTGCTTTCTTCTTGGTTTGTAGCAAACAAAAGTAAACATTTTTTCAATTTTGAATCCATCACTCATTTATTAACTTATTTTTTACAAGAAGAAAATATGTAAACAAAAACAAAAACAAAAACACAAATTCATACAGCTGTCAATTTCCCTAATTTAATTGGGTTATCTTTGCTATATCGTAAAGCTTAGTGTCCATAATTTTCATTTTTATATATTCATTCCTGATTATAACGCAGAGCGGAGTAGGACTCATCTTAACTGACCTAAGTGATATTCCAGTTTTTAACGCTAAGCGCAATCTTACTCAGTGTTCCGATTTAAGTGTCTTTTGTATTTTCTATTCCTGAGTGTAACGCCGGGCGTAGCAAAACGCACCGTGCCGATTTAAGTGACATTTCGTAGAGTTTAAGTGATATTTCTTTACTAATTGCAACATCCAGCGTAACGAACGCATTGTGAATTTGGTGACTTTTAAATATACATACATTTTCTTTCTCTTTGATTGTAACGGCGAGCATAGCCACGCTCGGTGCTAATTTGATGACTTTTGGCTAAACTAAGTGATATGTTTCTATGAATTTCGTTATGAATAAAGCAAACAATTGGAAATCTAAAAAGTGAACAGTGACTGCCTGCGGTTTTTCCTTGTTGGTCGCACAAATCGTTGAGAAAACTAAAAGAAGAGACGCATTTTATATACGTAAAAACAAATACATAAGTGGTTTTGTGTGTGATTGCATAAAGCGATTTGGCGGAGTGTTTGTAAAAGAACTGTGCAAAGAATTGAGCCGCGGTAGAAATTACGTTTAGAAGTTGGAAACTGTGACAGTGACGAAGCAGTGAGTCGTAGCACAAACTAAAATCGAACAAGTAAGGAAGGGCTAAGTTCGGGTGTCACCGAACATTTTATACTCTCGCATGGTAAAGTGATAATCGAGATTTCATAATACGTCATTTACATATTTTTCAAATACCGTATTTTTGTAAAGTTTTATTCCGCTATCATCATTGGTTCCTAATGTTTATACTCGTATTATACAGAGAAGGCGTCAGATGGAATTCAAAATAGCTTTATATTGGAAGAAGGCGTGGTTGTGAACCGATTTCACCCATATTTCGTACATGTCATCAGGGTGTTAAGAAAACATTATATACCGAATTTCATTGAAATCGGTCTAGTAGCTCCTGAGATATGGTTCTTGGTCCATAAGTGGGCGGCGCCACGCCCATTTTCAATTTTTAAAAAAAGCCTGGGTGCAGCTTCCTTCTGCCACTTCTTCCGTAAAATTTAGTGTTTCTGACGTTTTTGTTAGTCCGTTAACGCACTTTTAGTGATTTTGAACATAACTTTTGTATGGGAGGTGGGCGTGGTTATTATCCGATTTCTTCCATTTTTGAACTGTATATGGAAATGCCTGAAGAAAACGACTCTGTAGAGTTTGGTTGACATAGCTATAATAGTTTCCGAGATATGTACAAAAAACTTAGTAGGGGGCGGGGCCACGCCCACTTTTCCAAAAAAATTACTTCCAAATATGTCCCTCCCTAATGCGATCCTTTGTGCCAAATTTCACTTTAATATCTTTATTTATGGCTTAGTTATGACACTTTATAGGTTTTCGGTTTCCGCCATTTTGTGGGCGTGGCAGTTGGCCGATTTTGCCCATCTTCGAACTTAACCTTCTTATGGAGCCAAGGAATACGTGTACCAAGTTTCATCATGATATCTCAATTTTTACTCAAGTTACAGCTTGCACGGACAGACGGACGGACGGACAGACAGACATCCGGATTTCGACTCTACTCGTCGCCCTGATCACTTTGGTATATATAACCCTATATCTGACTCTTTTAGTTTTAGGACTTACAAACAACCGTTATGTGAACAAAACTATAATACTCTCGTTAGCAACATTGTTGCGAGAGTATAAAAAGAAAGGAAAAGTCGTGCGGTTCCAGAAAGTGATTGGTAATAGAAAAACCAACGGGCACAGTGCGGCAAGGCACAAAGTACACGTCAGGGGTACGGACCTGCAGTCCTAGATAGCGTTAAGTGATACCGTTGGAACGCCAGAATATAACGGCAACTACAACGGTCAGCAAAGTAGCGAGCAAGCGGAATAGCGGCGTCGGCATACAGTGTGCACCAATAGGAAGAGAGCAGCGTACAACAGGCGTATTAGCGGCTAGCAACGACACACATGTGTACATAGTAGCGAAGCAGAGCGAGCAAGTTAACACGCCAAGTGCATCAGCAGTCAACGAGGGCAGAGACATACAACTGTGGTTCAGCGGCAGCGGCGTCGGCGTTCACGATAGCAGAGGGTGAGCGGCGGGAGCAGAACAAACCAGATAAGATTTTTGCGAATTGTTGTAGTTTAAAAATTTTACAATTGGTGTAGTTACAAGTATACGTACACTTTTACTGTGTTTATTCAGTGAAGTACTTAGAATTAGTACAGTATCAACTGTATCATTTGAACTTTATTTTATACTTACAGTATTTTGTATTTAACTTATGTATGCATTGTAATAATACTATATAACTACGTATAGGCGTAAGTAGTAGCAATGTTTTGAATACCGTAGATTTGAATACTTTATAATTTTTGTTAAAATAATTACATACATACCTATATTGTACACCTACATACATACATATACGAGTATAAGTAAATATAAAATAATTTTGTAAGATGGACGTAGCTACAATAAAGGGTATGACCGTGGACATGTTGAGGGAAAAATTGAGAGAGCTGAATTTAAGTACAGTTGGGAGGAAAAAAGACCTACAATTGAGGTTGTTACAGCATATGGTTTTTGGAGATGAAGTGGATGAGGGAGGAAGTGATAACGAATCAGCAAATTCGTTATACACCACAGAGGATAGAAGTGTAGGTAGGGTGCTATTTACGTTGCGGGATGTCGAGGATAGCATATCCAGTTTTTATGGAGACGGTACTTATAACGTGTCCCGCTGGGTTGATGAGTTCAACGAAGTTGCGGAAACAGTAGGGTGGAACGATTTACAGAAGTTCGTATATGGAAAGCAGTTGCTAAAGGGAGCAGCCAGGCTATTTGTTCGAGGAACTGTAGGGATCAGGAATTGGAATAGTTTGAAAAAAAAGGAGAAAAGTTGAGTGCCGCAGAGGTACATCGTACGCTTAGGAATAGGCGTAAGCAACCTAAAGAAAGTTTGCAGGAATATTTGTACGCTATCATCGAAAGTGGTAAGCCAATATCACTCGATGAAAGGAGTATTTCGTGGAGGGTATACCGGATAGTCGAGAAAATAAAAGCATGTTATATCAAACGCACAGTGTGAAGGAATTGAAGGTGCAAATCCGGGTATATGAAAGAATCAAAGGCACATCCGTCGCAAGTCGTAGAGCTTTCTCCCAGTCGTCAAACACAAGTAAAGGTACTGAAGATCAAGTTAAAAGAAGATGCTACCGTTGTAATCAGGAAGGTCATTTAGCTAGAGATTGCTCACGCGGAGAAGCGAACAACATAGTTTGTTTTAAGTGCAAGGGAAAGGGCCATTATGCCCACAATTGCAAGGTCTCACAACCAGTTAGGGTGGCGAGAAATGAACGTATTAACACAGTAGGCGGTGAGAAAGGTGATGGGAAAGGCGAGTATATTTTTGCGAACGCTATGATAAACGGGATCACGTTTAGCGCATTGGTAGATATGGGATGCTTCACGAATATATTGAGGTACGATACGTTTAGGAAGCTAGGAGGAATTGCTCTCAGGAAAGAGAAACAACGGTTGTATGGGATAGGAAGGGGCGAGATTACAACGATGGGTAACTTTATAGCAGAGGTCTAAGGTGTGACAATGAAAGTCAAGTTCGAGGTAGTAAGAGTACAAGATACCCCCTACGCGGCAATCCTGGGAAACAACATACTCAAAGAAGTGGATTTGGTGTTCAGCAAAGGCGGAGTGGTATTTAGAAAACCCAATAGTGACGGAGAAATGTCGGTTGACATGGGTGCCAATGAGTGGGCGGTTAAAAGTGGTCGGGGAAGCGTTGAAACTAATATCTCGGTGATTGAGAAGGTTTCTGGCGGGAAAGTGTATGAAGATAAGGGTCATCCGTAAGGACTGGGTAAGGAGGACACGGTATGTCCTGGCATGGGCCTTGAAGATGAAGAAGGATTTAAAGTTTTGTGTGGGATAGAGGTACAGATAGAGGATAAGTCGGACAGAGTAGACTTATCACATTTGGGAAAATCTGACGCGGCGTTCGTCAAAACGTTGATAAACAAATATCAGCCTCAGAAACCAACGAGTGTGCCAGTTGAGATGAAATTAATCTTGACAGACGATAAACCAGTATATCAACGGCCTCGGCGGGTATCATATGAAGATCAAAAGTACGTAGAGGATCAGGTCGGGGAAATGCTTAAAGATGGGATTATACAAAACAGCACGTCCGAGTATGCGTCACCAGTGGTGGTTAAAAGAATGGATCGAAGAGATTTTGTTGCGATTTCCGCAAAATAAACGAGAAAATATTAAGGGACAACTTCCCCATGATACTTATAGACGAGGCACCTATCCGACTACAGGGAGCGCAAATATTCACCACTTTAGACTTGAAGAACGGGTTTTATCACGTACCAGTTGAACCGGACTCAAGGAAGTACACCGCCTTCGTAACAACCAACGGACAATATGAATTCCGTTTCGTCCCTTTCGGTATCACCAATTCTCCAGCAGTGTTTTGCAGATTCATTAGGGCAGTTTTTCAAGATATGATTCGAGACGGTACGGTGGTGATATATATGGACGATATAGTCATCCCTACAAAAGAAATGTCTACCGGTCGTCAACAGTTAGAGAGGGTGTTAAATAGAGCAAGTAAGTGGGGACTACGTTTAAATTGGGAAAAATGTCAAATTCTGAAGAGACAAATAAATTTTTTGGGATTCATAGTCGAGCAGGGAAGAATTTTACCGTCAAACGAAAAGACGGAAGCGGTTAAAAACTTTCGGATTCCTAGGAACATAAAGGAGTTACAAAGATTTTTGGGGTTAACATCATTTTTCAGAAGGTTTATTCGGGTTTACGCAAGGGTAGCCAAACCGTTGTCGGACTTATTAAGGAAGGATGAGAAGTTCAGGCTGGGGGACGACCAGCTAGTAGGCTTTGCCGAGTTGAAAGCCGCTTTGGTTAAAGCTCCAGTATTACAGCTGTACAACCACGGGGCGGAAACGGAACTACACGCGGATGCATCGAAATACGGTTACGGAACAGTACTGCTGCGGAAGGATGCAGAAGACCAGTTGTTACACCCTATAGCGTTCATGAGTCGTACGGCAGCCGAAGAAAGGTATAGCGCATTCGAACTGGAGGTACTGGCGGTAATAAAGGCTTTAAAAAAGTGGCGGGTTTATCTGAAGGATATCCATTTTAAGATAGTGAGCGATTGCCAAGCTTTCACGATGACGGTGAAAAAAGCGAGGTTCCAGACAGAATTATGAGATGGGCCATGTATCTCCAGGAGTACGATTACGTTGTCGAGCATAGGTCAGGAACACGGATGAGACATGTAGACGCATTAAGTCGCGTATATTGTTTACTAATAGAGGACTCCTTAAAGTTTAGATTGAAGGAAGCTCAATTGCAAGACGATTGGATTAGAGCAGTAAGGAAAGCGTTAGAAAATGGACCATACGAGAAGTTTTACATAAGAAATGAGTTAGTATATTACGATCCCATCAAGGAGTTATTGGTTGTACCCGCGGGCATGGAAGAGGAGATTATAAAGTTAGCACACAAGCAAGGACATTTCGCAGTTAAGAAAACGGAACAGATTTTAAGTAACAATTATTATATACCAAACGCCAATGAAAAGGTGCAGAGAATAGTCAGAGCTTGTATTGAATGTATTATAGCAGATGCCAAGAGGGGGAAAAAGGAAGGTTTATTGACCCCAATCGACAAGTCTCAAGAACCGTTAGGAACATACCATATAGACCACGTGGGTCCATTGACCGAAACCAGGAAACAATATAACTACATTTTAGTAATAATAGACGGTTTTTCAAAGTTTGTGTGGCTGTACCCGACGAAATCAACTAGGGTGGAAGAGGTAGTGGATAGATTAGAGAGACAGGCGTCGATTTTTGGAAATCCGAGGCGGATTGTTACAGATAGGGGGGCTGCCTTTACGGCAAATGCTTTCAAAGATTATTGCAATAAGGAAGGCATACAACACTTGCTGATTGCAACGGGAGTTCCTCGTGGCAACGGTCATGTGGAACAAGCGCATCGTATAGTTATTTCGATGCTCTCAAAAATGTGTCAGAACACTTCGACCCAGTGGTACCGACAAGTGCCAAAGGTTCAACAAATAATGAATAAAACCTCTCCGCGTAGTACGGGGATAGCACCCTTCAAAATACTTACAGGTCTGAATATGCGCACATCAGATAGTTCAGAATTACAAACTATATTAGACGGAATAGAGGTTGAAGAATTAAATACTCAGCGCGACTTAGTAGGACAGGAGGCAAAAGAAAACATAAAGAGAATTCAAGAGGAAAACGTTAGAACGTTCAACAAAAATAGAACTGGGAATTTTAGATACGAAATTAACGAAGTAGTCGCAATTAAAAGAACACAGTTCGGGGTTGGCATGAGATTGAGGCCGAAATATCTCGGACCATACAAAATAGTCGCACAGTTACCACACGGAAGATACAAAGTAGAAAAAATAGGAGTCCATGAAGGACCTAACAAGACCATTACAGTTGCAGAAAATATGAAAAAATGGGGTTAGTTATTCGAGGGCGAATAACTTGTCAGGACGGCCGATTGTGGGATTAGAATTGAGATCGTATTCCATAGTTTATCCAAATTGACAGATAAGTGGCAACCACTTATCCGAACGTCAAATAGTGGATGCCAACTGTGGATTACGATCAAGTTGTGGGCGGTAAAGCTTAGTATCCATCATTTTCATTTTTATATATTCATTCCTGATTATAACGCAGAGCGGAGTAGGACTCATCTTAACTGACCTAAGTGACATTCCAGTTTGTAACGCTAAGCGCAATCTTACTCAGTGTTCCGATTTAAGTGTCTTTTGTATTTTCTATTCCTGAGTATAAGGCCGGGCGTAGCAAAACGCACCGTGCCGATTAAGGTGACATTTCGTAGAGTTTAAGTGATATTTCTTTACTAATTGCAACATCCAGCGTAACGAACGCATTGTGAATTTGGTGACTTTTAAATATACATATATTTTCTTTCTCTTTGATTGTAACGGCGAGCATAGCCACGCTCGGTGCTAATTTGATGACTTTTGGCTAAACTAAGTGATATGTTTCTATGAATTTCGTAATGAATAAAGCAAACAATTGGAAATCTAAAAAGTGTACTTTAATACCGGAAAAATAGGATTACTACATGTATGTGCATATGTAGCCTTAATGCCGTCTGCGGTTTGTTTCTTTCCCTTTCTCCACTTCTTCTCCTTGAGGTTTGTAGCCGCTGCCAGGTACACCTTCTAGTTTTGTTTTTTTTTTAATATTTTGTAGGTATTTTTTTGTTTTTTTTTTGTTCGCGCCCGATTGTTTTGTTTTTGTGTATATTTTATTGTTTAGGCGCTTTTAGACTTCGCTCCCGATTAATGTTTTGTCCTTAGGTATCGCGTGTCCAATTGCCTGTGTATGTTTTTTGTTTTTATTTTCTGTTCTCTTTTTTTTGGTTTTTTGTTATTGTTTTAGTGCTTTTACTTTTCGCGCCCGATTTTTTTTGTACTTGTGCAGTTTTGTATGTTTTGTTTTTTTCACCGTAGGTTTGGTTTTGTAATGTTTCGGAACTGTGTTTTCTAATATTTTCCTGATTGTGATTATGATTCACTTTGTTACCGAAATTGGTTTGTTTTTTGTCACTTTGTTTTGTTTTTTTTTTTTTTGTTCTGCTTGAGTCACTGCACTTATGTAGTTTATTCGGTTTTTTTGTGTTTATTTTGCCACCAAACTAGTAGATGTATATTTAATGTTGTTTGTTTCTCCAATAGTGCCTCTCTGTGAGGCTCGAAGGACCATGATTAAATGGATGCCCAATTTAGTGGGAAGCATCCCCCAGTTTATTTTCAGTTCAATAAGCACCCAGTATTTCGGCAAAGGAAAACACATTAATTTAAAAGGTATTAAACACTTTAGGGCAGTGGCGCTCAACGCAATAAAAATCCAAACACGCGTGTTTGACTGATAATTCTGCTACTGCGAAAAATATCACACGCACACGAAAGCGGCTGAACACGTACGCTAGGTACGTACGAAAATCTATAGCAATGTTTGTGCAGCGCAAACGTAAAATGTAGTAGTATTGAAATGAGATATGTATGTAAAAATGATTGCGCATGTTAACGGCGACCATATCACGCAGGACCGCTGAGATTCGAAATATATCCGTAGCGCACAGGACTGGCCGCGAGCAGGAACCGTATTGTGACGTTATTAGCGAAAATTGCGGCGCGCGGGATGGGTGTCGGAAAACGAATGTTGACGTGCGAATTGTATGAGACGAATGTTGATGGGCGAACTGCGGCTGACGAATAGGATAGCTTTCCGGTTGTCCATTCCTTTTGTGAGTTGGGTTGCGTACGAGTGTGGTGTGTTGTAATGTCATCAGCTGTCACATTAGGATGCGCTAGTTTTACCGAGTAGAGGGGGTGGATGCTTAACTCATTTAAACAATATGATTTTTCAGCAAAGTCTATATAAATAAAATAAACGAATTAGTTGGGAAATTATAATGCTAAAAAAATATTTTAAATCTTTATTATTATTTTTTTTAAACATAACTTTTTACGTTGAGAATCTCACAAATACTTTTCCAAGCGTGAAAATGTAAATATAATTTTCCCAGCGGGATAATGGTTTACCGCTTATATTTTTTCTTTGGAGAATGCTTCGAACAAAATTCTATGCAGAATTCTTCGATACCAGGTAATGCATAAAATTAAGCTGTGCGGCTAAATTCTACTGTGTTCATATTTACAATCAAGTAAGTATGTACGTGAAAAACGTTACAATACAATACAACAAATTGATGGAATAAAATTTAGAAGTAAATATTTTCATTATTTCTTCAAATCGTTAAGCATTGAAGAAAATTTGCAGAAAGTTGGTTGTGTTTGGGTGAGCTGCTATTTTAATTAAATTTTTTTTTATTCTGGTGTTTGAACTTTGAATAAAGAAATAAAAGAATGTTCTCGAAAAGGCATATGAGAAGACTAATTAAAAATGAAGAAAGTTCACAAAAAACGAATTGTAACAAATTAATTGAAAAATTGGAAATGTGGACTGTGAGTATAAAGTCACAAGGAATTGCTTCGATGATTTGTTAAAAATATTGCAGTCGAAGAATATTTCTGTACCAACATTTTCGAAAGGAGTTTTACGGCAAGCGACCTGTATATTGAGAACTGTTGCGCCCGTTAATTTTTTGTGTTTTTAACCTTGAAGGACATACAAAGCTTCAAATATATAACTACATACGGTTTTAACTTGTTTTGTAGAATGTGTGAAAGTAGAAGACTTCCGCAAATCGGAGAATGATCACCAAATTCGAAAAGCATCAGCCACGCCAAAGGCCGTTTCTTCGAATCTTGTTCCTTGAAAAAAAAACACGAAAAGAGACTCAACCAGAGAACATAAAAACATAGAGAAGGTGCAGGTTCGACAGCGAACATTTGTTAGATTTTGTGCATGGAATTCGCCGCATTTGTTAACATTGTAGGTCGGAATTCGCCTCGCAATTTTAACATTGCTTACAATTCTCTCACATATTCTAACCGAGAATATGAAGAGACAGAAATATTTGTATTTACGGCATATGATGACATTGCATATAAGCCGAAGCAGAGAATAGGAAGAGACAGAAATACACTCTCAACGAAGAATTTCGTTTTGCTTTTCGTTTTGCTTTTCGTTTATATTTTGATCCATTTTGACAGCGAAAAATGTGTACAAAATACATCTCTCACACAGAGAACATAAACAAATTTTTTATGTTCGTTCTTGTCTCACATGCCCAAGAATATGAAGAGACATAAATACATGTATACATGCTCCTTATGCTGCTCCCAACAACAGCATTGTGATATTTTCATGCTTCAATTTTTCTTTCAACTTGGGAATCGCAATGTATGCAAATATGTATGCTTTCAGAAAAAAAATTGTAAAAATTTTAATTTTTACAAAATCTTAAAAAATTAGATAAAAAATAATTAATTTTATTTTTTAATTTTTTAATTATTTCAAAAAAGTTATATTTATTTCGTCTATTACAAAGCGAAGATGTGTCAAATGAACTTAATTTTTTCAAAGAAAATTGATGACCTTCATGAAATGTGTATGCATATTCGCATTATTTCGTTATCATTTCCATATTTGCACCAATAGAATTTCTATGGCATATACATATGTATGTACATATATTATTTCTTTGGCACATTTGTCTGTATGTTAATATAGAGAAGGTTCACCGCGTTGCCAAACTTACGATATTTCATTTTTTGGAGGGGTACTCTTTTCTATTAGTGGATTTCACCGCAAAAGTAGGGGTACTATTTTCTATAAGCGGATTTCACCAATATTTAGCAGGAGCGTCGAAAATAGCAGAATTGAGCATTTTCAGTGTTAAATGAGAAAAATGATGCTAATTTCAATGTACGCTTACAGATTCGTATATTTACAATGCGCAAACGGCTATGGATATCATTTATATATATTCTCCATATATTTGATAACAAAGCTCATTAGTATGTATGTATGTATATGCAATTTGACCTATTTAATGATAAATTCCATTAAATCTGTTGAAATGTATAATAAAGTGTAAGGTTTGTATTATTACTTAAATATTTAATTAATATAATTATAAGTAATATAGGTTTATTAAGTTATACATATATATGTATGTACATATTTAATTCTTTGGGCATTAGAAGTTTTGATAACATCTTAAAAGACGATGTCATATGCATATAATCATGTGTATATGTATGTAAACAGATTTTAAAAACCGTACGAAAAAAGTTCACATATTCATATATGTATGTAATTTTGTGTTCATGTAAACAAATTTGAAAGAATCATTCGCATAATGTTTGTAAATTTGTCTACACACAACTTTATGTGTAAATATATACACCCATTGTTTCATACATAAACTCCGTTGTCACGGACAACCAATGGCCGAACTTCACGTTTTGTCAAAAAGTCAATGTGTTGTTGGTAGAAAATCCGAGCTGTACCAAAAAAAATCAAACGATTGTCACCGCTTTCCTTGCCGCTGTACAGCTCCGCCTACAAACCAGCGTAAATATGTATGTTTGTGCGTGAGCTTGCATACATATCGACGCAGCTGCGTAAAAATATTTCAGAATCACAAAATATTTTTCACATTCCTTGACAAATACAGTCAATCCCGGTTATGTGCCACAATCAAAGATACCGAATTTTTGTGGTTTGTTAAAAATAAAAATGTAATATGGCACATAAGCGAGTGCGGATACTTAAACGAGTGGTACTTAAAACAATAATTTCTATGTGTTTTAAAAAACAAACCGTGAGATGCAGCAAGATATAATATAGGCTGTTAAGAGTGATGAGGGAGGGGTTTGATTTTCATTAAGCGGAGTACTACTTAACCGGGATTGACTGTACACAAAAATCAGAAGAATATTGAATATTTTCTTTGAAAAATTTATAGACTTGAAATTCGACAAATAAACTATGTTGTCTATTTTATTTAAATATATTTTCATACTTATTTTTACGGGGTTGTCACTTTTTCCTTCTCATACATTTCAGAAATATATTCAATTTATGAATTTTAGCTTTTGAAATCGTCGCGAAAAGACGCTTGTAGGCAAGGCATGCTCGGGGAGATGTAATGGCGTCTGCTTTTATGAATGAATCGAATATGCTTTTTGAAAGTACGTTTGCGTTCATGAATGAACATTTTGTTGTTGGGTAATTTACTATAAATTTTGACGTCGGCAATTTGGCTGCCATATTGGTTTCTGATGCTTTTTCAAACGATTGTTGGTTTTGTAAAACAATATTTGTAATTTTTGCGGGTGACATATCCACATGTGAACGCATGTGAGTATGTATGTTGTGTATGCATTGTTTGTGTGGGAATATCATACGCACATATTTACATGTGTACTCATATTGTAAGTATGTATAATGATTTTTGAGACTATTGTTTTTTTTCCAGAAGAATGTTTGTATTTTTTGATTTACATGCGTACGCATATATTATTTGTGTGAGAATGCCATACGCACATACATACATACATATGTGTGTACGTAAATATAGAGCAGCGCGCGCGCTTTTTATATTTCTGATAAATGATAATATTTTGATTTGAAAATGATTTGTACTTGCACACATAAGTATCTGCAGGATAGATGCGTATGAAAGTTTGAAATGATAAGAGGTGTGATTTACATACATATATTATTATTGTAATATATTATGATTTTAGGATATTACGATAATATTTCATATATATACATATATAGCATACGAAATTATATAATATTATCAAAGATAAGAAATATTTAAAAAGTAGCTTTTATTTAGACATTAACTACAAATATTACCATGAAAATAGCATAATTTAATAATAATGTTATCAATTTTGCATGAATTCACAAAAATTCGCAAAATTATATTCATATCAATTGATATGATAGCATGTAAACGTATAAAAATATAAGCCAAGAGGCCAACATGCGTCTGTAAAAGCAGTGTATATTTCTGAGCATAATTTTCATTGAATTCTCAGCTCTGTTCACTCATTTCTGTTAAAATTTCTCCTGCCGAGCCAAAAGTGGTGAAATCCACTAATAGGATTTTGTTAGCTCTTGACAGTTCACACGCTTGTCCGTAGTTGAACCTTCTCTATATTATACGTTCTCTGTTTGCAGCCTGTCGCGCTCAATGTGTCGAAACACTGACGCGACGGTAAAGCGCCACAACATTGCGTTGTTGGTAGAAAATCCGAGGCTGTGCCGAAAGAAACTAACAAACGACAGAGAACGTATAATATAGAGAAGGTTCAACTACGGACAAGCGTGTGAACTGTCAAGAGCTAACAAAATCCTATTAGTGGATTTCACCACTTTTGGCTCGGCAGGAGAAATTTTAACAGAAATGAGTGAACAGAGCTGAGAATTCAATGAAAATTATGCTCAGAAATATACATTGCTATTACAGACGTATGTTGGCCTTTTGGCTTATATTTTTATACGTTTACATGCAATCATATCAATTGATATGAATATCATTTTGCGAATTTTTGTGAATTCATGCAAAATTGATAACATTATTATTAAATTATGCTATTTTCATGGTAATATTTGTAGTTAATGTCTAAATAAAAGCTACTTTTTAAATATTTCTTATCTTTGATAATATTATATAATTTCGTATTCATGTGTGTATATATGTATGCTATATATATGAAGTATTATCGTAATATCCTAAAATCATAATATATTACAATAATAATATACATACATATGTATGTAAATCATACCTCTTATCATTTAAAACTTTCATACGCATCTATCCTGATACATATGTATATGTATGTATGTATGCAAGTACAAATCAATTTCAAATCAAGATATTATCATTTATCAGAAATATAAAAAGCGCGCGCTTCTCTATATTTACGTACAAACATATGTATGTAAGTATGTGCGTATGACATTCTCACACAAATAATATATGCGTACGCATGTAAATCAAAAAATACAAACATTCTTCTGGAAAAAAAACAATAGTCTCAAAAATCATCATACATACTTACAATATGAGTACACATGTAAATATGTGCGTATGACATTCCCACACAAACAATGCATACACAACATACATACTCACATGCGTTCACATGTGGATATGTCACCCGCAAAAATTACAAATATTGTTTTACAAAACCAACAATCGTTTGAAAAAGCATCAGAAACCAATATGGCAGCCAAATTGCCGACGTCAAAATTTATAGTAAATTACCCAACAACAAAATTTTCATTCATGAACGCAAACGTACTTTCAAAAAGCATATTCGATTCATTCATAAAAGCAGACGCCATTACATCTCCCCGAGCATGCCTTGCCTACAAGCGTCTTTTCGCGACGATTTCAAAAGCTAAAAATCATAAATTGAATATATTTCTGAAATGTATGAGAAGGAAAAAGTGACAACCCCGTAAAAATTAGTATTAAAATATATTATAATAAAATAGACAACATAGTTTATTTGTCGAATTTCAAGTCTATAAATTTTTCAAAGAAAATATTCAATATTCCTCTGATTCATGTGTACAGTCAATCCCGGTTAAGTAGTACTCCGCATTAAATGAAAATCAAATCCCTCCCTCATCACTCTTAACAGCCTATATTATATCTTGCTGCATCTCACGGTTTGTTTTTTGAAATACATAGAAGTTATTGTTTTAAGGACCACTCGCTTAAGTATCCGCAGTCGCTTATGTGCCATATTACATTTTTATTTTTAACAAACCACAAAATTCGGTATCTTTGATTGTGGCACATAACCGGGATTGACTGTATTTGTCAAGGAATGTGAAAAATATTTTGTAATTCTGAAATATTTTTACGCAGCTGCGTCGTTATGTATGCAAGCTCACACACAAACATACATATTTACGCTGGTTTGTAGGCGAAGCTGTACAGCGGCAAGGAAAGCGGTGACAATCGTTTGATTTTTTTTGGTACAGCTCGGATTTTCTACCAACAACACATTGACTTTTTGACAAAACGTGAAGTTCGGCCATTGGTTGTCCGTGACAACGGAGTTTATGTATGAAACAATGGGTGTATATATTTACACATAAAGTTGTGTGTAGACAAATTTACAAACATTATGCGAATGATTCTTTCAAATTTGTTTACATGAACACAAAATTACATACATATGTATGTATGTATGTGAATATGTGAACTTTATGCGTACGGTTTTTAAAATCTGTTTACATATACACATGATTATATGCATATGACTTTTAAGATTTTTTAAGATTTTATCAAAACGGGATTTTATCAAAAAAAAAATGTTATCATTACGGGTATGTATATATATTTACACATAATTACATCCATATGCGAATACTTATGTATTTACGTCGGCTTGGTTTTCAAAACGTTATCAAAACCTCTAATGCCCAATACAAGTATATGTATGTATGTAAGTATATTTATTTAGGTAATAATGGAAATATGACTTTGTTATAATTACCAACAGATTTAATGAAATTTATCATTAAATATGTCAAATTGCACATTCATACATATATATATACATATATACATACGAGCTTTGTTATCAAATATGTATACATACATATATGGAGAATATCTGTAAATGATATCCATAGCCGTTTGCGCATTGTAAATATGCGAATCTGTAAGCGTACATTGAAATTAGCATTATTTTTCTCATTTAACACTGAAAATGCTCAATTCTGCTATTTTCGACGCTCCGGTTAAATATTGGTGAAATCCGCTTATAGAAAAGAGTACCCCTCCTTTTGCGGTGAAATCCACTAATAGAAAAGAGTACCCCTCCAAAAAATGAAATATCGTAAGTTTGGCAACGCGGTGAACCTTCTCTATATTATACGTTCTCTGCAAACGATCGCCGATTGTTACCGCTTCCCTTGCTGCTCGAACAGCGTCGACAACAAGCTAGTGTAAATATGTATGTTTTTGTTTGAGCTTGCATACATATCGACGCAGATTTTTGCGAGTCACGGAAAAATATTTTGGACAAATATTGTAAATCGACAACGGCTATGTTGCCACTTTTGTCACTTCTTTCTGTGAAGAATCATCAGAAAGTTGTTCAATTTATGATTTTTAGCTTTTGCCATCGTCGCGAAAAGACGCTTGTAGGCAAAGGCATGCTCGGGGAGATGTTACGGCGTCTGTTTTTATGAATGAAGCGAGGTAGCTTGTGGAATATGCTCCTATGTTTATGAATGAAAATGTTTTTGTTGTAAAATTTACGTTATTTGAACTTCGCCAATTTGGCAGCCATATTGACTTGTGGTGCTTTTGCTATTTAGACAATTGTTGTTTTTGTAGAACAATGCTTAAATTTTTTTTGGCGACATATTCACATGTGTACGCATATGTATGTTTGTATGCTTGTGCTTTATTTGCTCGGCAATGTATGCAAATATATGTACATATAAGTATATATGAATGTATGAACATGCAGATCAATGCGCGCGCATGTAATACATTATATTGATAAGTGATAAAATCATGATTTGAATTTCTGAATGCGCACATGCGTATACATACATAATAAGATTATGATATGAGCATGTGCAGAGACATAAGATTAATATGATAGAAGATGTACATACATGCATACATACATACATACATATGTATACATTGTTGTGATAAATTTAATTTCTATTAGTAGGAAATATTATATAAAAATATTTATAAGAATAGTATATTATGTAAAAATCAAAGAAAATTATTAAATATGCAAGTCATACAAAATATACTAATATCATAATTATGTTTACATGTCAATATTGAATTGCCGACGGCAAAACGCAAAAGAGCATACATATTTGCATACATTGCGATTCCCAAGTTAAAAGAAAAATTGAAGCATGAAAATATCACAATGCTGTTGTTGGGAGCATCATAAGGAGCATGTATACATGTATTTATGTCTCTTCATATCCTTGGGCATGTGAGACAAGAACGAACATAAAAAATTTGTTTATGTTCTCTGTGTGAGAGATGTATTTTGTACACATTTTTCGCTGTCAAAATGGATCAAAATATAAACGAAAAGCAAAACGAAATTCTTCGTTGAGAGTGTATTTCTGTCTCTTCCTATTCTCTGCTTCGGCTTATATGCCATGTCATCATATGCCGTAAATACAAATATTTCTGTCTCTTCATATTCTCGGTTAGAATATGTGAGAGAATTGTAAGCAATGTTAAAATTGCGAGGCGAATTCCGACCTACAATGTTAACAAATGCGGCGAATTCCTTGCACAAAATCTAACAAATGTTCGCTGTCGAACCTGCACCTTCTCTATGTTTTTATGTTCTCTGCTTCTAAGTTCTCTGGCTGTAGTCCTCTATGGAGAAAGTATTTACCTTGTATATTCCATTATTTAAAAGTTTGAGGGTAAAATAGTTTTTTCCTTCCGATTTTGCAGTAGGCCTACAAATCTTGTTTGGTGTAACCGGTTTTAAAGTGGCTTCATCTACTTTTTCCGGAAGATCAGGCTCCGCTTTTCGTTTTATAGCTGTTCTTTTTTTAATCCATTCAGTTTCTTTAGCTAGTTCTTCTTCATCTGTTGAGAATTCAACCCTATATTCCGAATTCGTAATATTGTTTACATCAGTGGACTTAAGCTTCAGTTTTTCGGCTTTTAAAGTATTTAGCAGAGAACGTTTAATATAGAGAAGGTTCACCACGTTGCCAAATTTACGATATTTAATTTTTTGGAGGGGTACTCTTTTCTATTAGTGGATTTCACCACAAAATCAGGGGTACTCTTTTCGATAAGCGGATTTCACCAATATTTAGCAGGAGCGTCGAAAATAGCAGAATTGAGCATTTTCAGTGTTAAATGAGAAAAATGATGCTAATTTCAATGTACGCTTACAGATTCGTATATTTACAATGCGCAAACGGCTATGAATATCATTTATATATGTACATATATTCTCCATATATTTGATAACAAAGCTCATTAGTATGTATGTATGTATGTATATGCAATTTGACCTATTTAATGATAAATTCCATTAAATCTGTTGAAATGTATAATAAAGTGTAAGGTTTGTATTATTACTTAAATATTTAATTAATATAATTATTAGTAATATAGGTTTATTAAGTTATACATATACATATGTACATATTTAATGCTTTGGGCATTAGAAGTTTTGATAACATCTTAAAAGACGATGTGATATGCATATAAATACATATGTGTACATGCAAACAGATTTTGAAGAACCGTACGCATAAAGTTCACATATTCACATATGTATGTAATTTTGTGTTCATGTAAACAAATTTGAAAGAATTATTCGCATAATGTTTGTATATTTGTCTACACACAACTTTATGTGTAAATATATACACCCATTATTTCATACATAAACTCCGTTGTCACGGACAACCAATGGCCGAACTTCACGTTTTGTCAAAAAGTCAATGTGTTGTTGGTAAAAAATCCGAGCTGTACCAAAAAAAATCAAACGATTGTCACCGCTTCCCTTGCCGCTGTACAGCTCCGCCTACAAACCAGCGTAAATATGTATGTTTGTGCGTGAGCTTGCATACATATCGACGCAGCTGCGTAAAAATATTTCAGAATCACAAAATATTTTTCACATTCCTTGACAAATACAGTCAATCCCGGTTATGTGCCACAATCAAAGATACAGATATTTGTAATTAGTTAAAAATAAAAATATAATATGGTACATAAGCGACCGCGGATACTTAAACGAGTCGTTCTTAAAACAATAATTTCTATGTGTTTTGAAAAACAAACCGTGAGATGCAGCAAGATATAATATAGGCTGTTAAGAGTGATGAGGGAGGGATTTGATTTTCATTTAAGCGGAGTACTACTTAATCGGGATTGACTGTACACATGAATCAGAGAAATATTGAATATTTTCTTTGAAACATTTCTTCAATTGAAAATCGACAAATAAACTATGTTGTCTATTTTATTTTAATATTTTTTAATACTTATATTTGCGGGGTTGACACTTTTTCCTTCTCATACATTTCAGAAATATATTCAATTTATGATTTTTAGCTTTTGAAATCGTCGCGAAAAGACGCTTGTAGGCAAGGCATGCTCGGGGAGATGAAATGGCGTCTGCTTTTATGAATGAATCGAATATGCTTTTTGAAAGTACGTTTGCGTTCATGAATGAACATTTTGTTGTTGGGTAATTTACTATAAATTTTGACGTCGGCAATTTGGCTGCCATATTGGTTTCTGATGCTTTTTCAAACGATTGTTGGTTTTGTAAAACAATATTTGTAATTTTTGCGGGTGACATATCTACATGTGAACGCATGTGAGTATGTGTGTTGTGTATGCATTGTTTGTGTGGGAATGCCATACGCACATATTTACATGTGTACTCATATAGTAAGTATGTATAATGAATTTTGATACTATTGTTTTTTTCCAGAAGAATGTTTGTATTTTTTGATTTACATGCGTACGCATATATTATTTGTGTGAGAATGCCATACGCACATACATACATATGTTTGTACGTAAATATAGAGAAGCGCGCGCTTTTTATATTTCTGATAAATGATAATATCTTGATTTGAAATTGATTTGTACTTGCATACATACATACATACATACATATGTATCTGCAGGAAAGATGCGTATGAAAGTTTTAAATGATAAGAGGTGGAATGATTTACATACATTTAGCTTCTTACAATTACAAAAAATATATTATTATTGTACAAAATATATGTATTATGTTTTTATGGGATATTACGATAATATAGCGACGTAACATATCACGGAATATATAGTAAAGAAAATCAAAAACACCAAAGCGCCCGGCATGGCATACCAAACAGAGCTCTGCATAAGTAAATGTATATGAAATTATATTATATTATCAAAGATAAGAAATATTTAAAAAGTGGCTTTTATTTGGACATTAACTACAAACATTAGAGACATGAAAAATAGCATAATTAAATAATACTGCGCGCTGATTTATCAATTTTGCATGAATTCACATTAAAATGGATCGCATAAACATAATAATGAGCTATTTTAAAAAAATGATTTTTGATACATATCAATCAGTGATATGAACCTTATGTATGACGGGTGCTAAGAAGACAAACCGCAGACGTTAAACTAAATAGATATGGTCGTAGCAAAAGCCGACCTGAAAAATAAATGTCTGTAATAGCAATGGTATATTTCTGAGCATAATTTTCAATCAATACTCAGCTCTGTTCACTCATTTCTGAATTAAAATTGTCTCCTTCTTAATGAGCAATGAGTTCCGTAATACAAAAAAAGTGGTGAAATCCACTAATAGGATTTTGTTAGCTCTTGACAGTTCACACGCTTGTCCGCAGTTTAACCTTCTCTATATTTAGTTTTAATGAGAGTTTTGCACATATGTACATATTTGTTCCATTTCCTCAAGCTTTTTGGTAAACTCTTCAATAGCTATATATATTTCTTACTGCTTTATTTAATTTAATGGAGGATGGAGTCATGTGTAGAAGTTCACGCAAGTGAGGAAAGTTCTCTGATCGCCATTCACTTGGGAGTGGCCAGAAACGATTCTTTTACACATTCCCTACAAGGGTTGTGCGCTGGGTTTGGGACCCGCCACGTAAAAAACACCCCCAGTGAAGAGCTACAACCAGCCTCGGATGAGAGACCCCCCTTTTGATGACGACCATGGCAAACGAAAGAAGGACTACGAATTAAGGGCATGCACCTGGAATGTTCGGTCCCTTAATTGGGAAGGTGCCGCTGCCCAGCTGGTTGATGTCCTCGTAAAAACAAAGGCTGACATCACCGCCGTCCAAGAAATGCGATGGAAGGGACAAGGACAGAGACGAGTAGGTCCTTGTGACATTTACTACAGTGGCCATATAAAGAAGCGCAAGTTTGGTGTAGGATTCGTGGTGGGAGAGAGACTCCGTCGCCGAGTACTATCATTCACTGCGGTGAATGAACGTCTAGCCACATTCCGCATCAAAGCGAGGTTCTTCAAGATATCGCTGATCTGCGCCCACGCCCCGACGGAAGAGAAGGACGATGTGACCAAAGATGCCTTTTATGAGTGCTTGGAGCGCACTTATGAGAGATGCCCCCGCCACGATCTCAAAATCGTGCTTGGCGACTTTAACGTCAGGGTGGGCAAAGAAGGTGTCTTTGGCATTACGGTCGGTAAATTCGGCCTCCACGACGAAACATCCCCTAATGGGTTGAGGCTGATTGACTTCGCCGGGGCCCGAAATATGGTTATCTGTAGTACTAGATTCCAGCATAAGAAGATTCATCAAGCTACCTAGCTGTCTCCGGATCGAAAAACTACCAACCAGATCGATCATGTTGTGATAGACGGAAGACACGTCTCCAGTGTTTTAGATGTGCGTGCGCTCCGAGGTCCTAACATCGACTCGGACCACTATCTTGTTGCAGCTAAGATTCGCACCCGCCTCTGTGCAGCAAAAAACGCGCGCCACCAAACACAAGGAAGGTTCGACGTCGAGAAGCTGCAATCACAACAGACAGCCGAACGATTTTCTACTCGGCTTGCACTCCTGCTCTCTGAGAGCACTCGTCAACAACTCGGTATAGGGAACTGTGGGACGGCATTTCAAACTCCTTACGTACAGCTGCAACCGAAACCATTGGTTTTCGGAAAGTGCAAAAGAACAGCTGGTACGACGAGGAGTGCCGTGTCGCAGCGGAGAGAAAACAGGCTGCCTACCTCACAACGTTACGATCGACCACTACACGTGCGGGATGGGATAGATACCGAGAGTTGAAGAGGGAAGCGAGACGCATTTGTAGACAGAAGAAGAAAGAGGCTGAAATGCGTGAGTACGAAGAGCTTGATAAGCTCGCCGACAGGGGTAATGCTCGAAAATTCTACGAAAAAATGCGGCGACTTACGGAAGGTTTCAAGACCGGAGCGTATTCCTGTAGAACCCCCAAAGGTGATCTAGTCAGTGATGCCCAGAGCATACTTAAATTATGGAAGGAACACTTCTCCAGCCTGCTGAATGGCAGTGAATGCACAACACCAGGAGAAGGAGAACCCGATTCCCCAATCGATGACGATGGAGCAGACGTTCCATTACCCGACCATGAAGAAGTTCGAATAGCAATTGCCCGCCTGAAGAACAACAAAGCGGCAGGGGCCGACGGATTGCTGGCCGAGCTATTCAAACACGGCGGCGAAGAACTGATAAGGAGCATGCATCAGCTTCTTTGTAAAATATGGTCGGACGAAAGCATGCCCAACGATTGGAATTTAAGTGTGCTATGCCCAATCCATAAAAAAGGAGACCCCACAATCTGCGCCAACTACTGTGGGATTAGCCTCCTCAACATCGCATATAAGGTTCTATCGAGCGTATTGTGTAAAAGATTAAAGCCCACCGTCAACAAACTGATTGGACCTTATCAGTGTGGCTTTAGACCTGGCAAATCAACAACCGACCAGATATTCATCATGCGCCAAATCTTGGAAAAGACCCGTGAAAGGAGAATCGACACACCACCTCTTCGTCGATTTCAAAGCTGCTTTCGACAGCACGAAAAGGAGCTGCCTTTATGCCGCGATGTCTGAATTTGGTATCCCCGCAAAACTAATACGGCTGTGTAAACTGACGTTGAGTAACACCAAAAGCTCCGTCAGGATCGGAAAGGACCTCTCCGAGCCGTTCGATACCAAACGAGGTTTCAGACAAGGCGATTCCCTATCGTGCGACTTTTTCAACCTGCTTTTGGAGAAAATAGTTCGAGCCGCAGAACTAAATAGAGAAGGTACCATCTTCTAAGAGTGTACAGCTGTTGTATGCCGATGATATTGATATCATCGGCCTCAACACCCGCGCCGTTAGTTCTGCTTTCTCCAGGCTGGACAAGGAAGCACAGAAAATGGGTCTGGCAGTGAACGAGGGCAAGACGAAATATCTCCTGTCATCAAACAAACAGTCGTCGCATTCGCGACTTGGCTCTCACGTCACTGTTGACAGTCATAACTTTGAAGTCGTAGATAATTTCGTCTATCTTGGAACCAGCGTAAACACCACCAACAATGTCAGCCTAGAAATCCAACGCAGGATAACTCTTGCCTACAGGTGCTACTTCGGACTGAGTAGGCAATTGAGAAGCAAAGTCCTCTCTCGACAAAGAAAAACCAAACTCTATAAGTCACTCATAATTCCCGTCCTGCTGTATGGTGCAGAGTCTTGGACGATGTCAACAACGGATGAGTCGACGTTACGAGTTTTCGAGAGAAAAGTTCTGCGAAAGATTTATGGTCCTTTGCGCGTTAGCCACGGCGAATATCGCATTCGATGGAACGATGAGCTGTACGAGATATACGACGACATCGACATAGTTCAGCAAATTAAAAGACAGCGGCTACGCTGGCTAGGTCATGTTGTCCGGATGGACGAAAACACTCCAGCTCTGAAAATATTCGACGCAGTACCCGCCGGGGGAAGCGGAGGAAGAGGAAGACCTCCACTCCGTTGGAAGGACCAAGTGGGGCGCCACGTAGCGAAAAGAAGAAACGACTGGCGCGCTGTTGTTAACTCGGCTATAATCGCTTAAGCGGTTTCTACGCCAATTAAGAAGAAGAAGCTTTATTTAATTTACTCCTCTTAGAGGTGGTGTCTTAATAATTGGCATTAATTTTAAAATTTGTTTATAATTATATAGAAAAATGCATATAAATAATTAAAAAAAAATACAATATAAGCAATACTTGCCAGCTCTATAACTCACTTAACTTCTGAATAATTATAGATATAAGTTGTTAGTATACTTTTAGGCTAAGGCACCATAAGTAATCTTGTATGGCGCAAAACAAGTTTTCAAAATAGCCAATTGTTTTTTCCTCTGTGTCCACCAAAAGATGATACTGGTGAAATAAGAAACTTTCCAAACCATATTATAGCAGGAACAGCGAAAAACGCTACTACCTTCCTCAGCTGCCGTCCATAGAATGCATAATGTGTCAAAAGTTTAGCCCGTAGAAATCAGAACAATGTTGCCATTGCTCAATACGCATATATAGTTTTGTACACATCTAAGTTTTTAATTACAACTTTTCATAATATAAAATATCAAAACTGAAAACAAACTATTTAAAATAGTTTATATATTTATAAATAATAGCATTCAACTCTGATTTTGAGTTAGTTTAAGAAAATTTCAAACATATTGAAGGCAATTTTTATAATTACTATAGTACCTATATCGAGACTGGCAACCCTACGTTGTGAGAGAGCAATCAGCTGACACGTTTCTACGGCAAAAATCCAAGTACCGTGGAAATCTACGGTATCCTACGGTAAAGCGGAAGGTAGAAGCGGTGTTTGCTGATCATTTACATTGCGCTCCCATAAGATGGGTCATATCAGCTGATTCGGGCCACGGGTTTACGGAATTCGCTGTTTGCGCTCTTAGTCAGTGGTTGTAATATGGTGAACAGTGTACTGCAAATGGCGTCGTGAAGCTTCCACATGAACATTTGTAAGACGGCATCTTCGGTTTGATGAACAGATTTTGTTAACTTTTTGCCCTTTTTCAAAAAAATTATTTAATTTTTATAGCACGCACAATTATGTACTCACTCTTTTATCAAGCAGAGTTGAGGAATAAATAAAATTCTAAGATCATCTACCTGTAAATGAATTTTATTATTTACAGTCTTATTACTTTATATGCACTAATTGATTTAATTTCCAGTGTTAGCAATTTTATCAGAAGCATTATTTATTTTAGGAAGATGGTTTTGCTAATTTATAAATTCGTCTGTGAATAAGTACCATTTAGATCCCCTTATTTGACATGGTTGCTTATTAGCACCTAACGTTTTTATGCTTATTTATTAATTTACCACAGTTAAAAAGATAATATATTAAAATAAACAGATTTTATTATAAAAGTATATTAACCAATATCTTTTGGACAACCTTTCCATAAATTTTAAGAAAATAACCAAATGTAACCATTTCCGGTCATCTTGGATGGGCACCATTCAGCTGTGTCTTTGTGTACACCTTATCAGCAGATAGTTTCTCTACTCCCCCTTGACGATAGTAAAATTACTGTAGTCATATTGGATCGATATAAAACATAATTTTTATTAAGATATTAAATTTTCCTGCTTGCTTCCGCAAATAAAACATTCATTTGCATTAGTCATCATCAGATACTTTCCATTTGTGAAGGCACAAGCTAAAACATTTGATAATATATGTATGTATATTCATACATAATATTTGCTATAAAATTCCTTAAATCTACAAATAGTTTCTTTGTCCGTTCCGGAAAGACATTTAAAAAAATATTTGAAATGCTGTAATAAATTTAGTATACATACATATGTAATATTATTAAGAGGAAGAGCTTCCCTCCTCGCCACTCCAAATTAACTATAGTTCGCCATTAAATCAATCGAAGCAACGAAAGAAGGACACCATCCACACTTCCTTAATGACCCTTCGCCTAGATTCACTTATAGTATGTATAATCAATATACTTGTACAAATTTACCATCGCATCAACACTGGCCCTCGTTTTTAACTGCGTTTTCACAGCCAGCAGTTGTTTTGCTGAAGACACGGGAATTTCGGATGAAGTTTTAATTTTTTTCTGGTATTTGAAATACTAAAAAATTTTGCATACTACAGTCGAGTCGCGATAATTCGTACCGTACGCTAATTCAAAATTCTCAATAATTCGTAAAAATTTCTGTTCCCTTGAAGAAAATTCGATATTCGAACTCCTTACGTTAATTCGTAATATTTTTCTCAACGCAAAGAATATTAAATCTCTTATAAATCGTAATTTTGTTCGTAACCTCTTATAATTCGTAATGCAATGTAAAATTTTTGGCAGTTAAGTCACCGTTAGGTTTTGTAGACATTATGCCGCCTTTATGTCGCTATACATGCTGAATTTAGTGCTGTCTCTCATTTTTCTGATTTTTTTTATTGATTTTTTCCCAAGCGTAACAGCGATGCGTTAAAATGTCGGAAAAACGTATGAACAACACATTATCATTCGCGAAAAATTAGAGATTATTTCAGCCGTTGATAATGGACCAAAAAAAATTGAAGTGGCAAAACAATTTAATAACGCTCCATCAGTTCTACATAAAAAAGATCTTATTATACAAGCTTCCTCTCATAGTAAACAGAAACGTCAGAAACAAGCTGAATACCCGAATATAGAGAAGTCTCTACTCTTGTGGCTTACACAATGCCGTCAAAGTAATGTTTCCATTGGAGGCGGGTTATTAAAAGAAAAGGCTTTGTTTTTGCTAAAGCTAAGAACATAATGGATTTTAAGGCAAGCAGTGGTGGCACGATATCACAGTTAACAAGTAAGGAAGGGCTAAGTTCGGGTGTCACCGAACATTTTATACTCTCGCATGGTAAAGTGATAATCGAGATTTCATTATTCGTCATTTAAATATTTTTCAAATACCGTATTTTTGTAAAGTTTTATTCCGCTATCATCATTGGTTCCTAATGTTTATACTCGTATTATACAGAGAAGGCATCAGATGGAATTCAAAATAGCTTTATATTAGAAGAAGGCGTGGTTGTGAACCGATTTCACCCATATTTCGTACATGTCATCAGGGTGTTAAGAAAACATTATATACCGAATTTCATTGAAATCGGTCTAGTAGTTCCTGAGATATGGTTCTTGGTCCATAAGTGGGCGGCGCCACGCCCATTTTCAATTTTTAAAAAAAGCCTGGATGCAGCTTCCTTCTGCCACTTCTTCCGTAAAATTTAGTGTTTCTGACGTTTTTTATGAGTCGGTTAACGCACTTTTAGTGATTTTCAACATAACCTTTGTATGGGAGGTGGGCGTGGTTATTATCCGATTTCTTCCATTTTTGAACTGTATATGGAAATGCCTTAAAAAAACGGCTCTGTAGAGTTTGGTTGACATAGCTATAGTAGTTTCCGAGATATGTACAAAAAACTTAGTAGGGGGCGGGGCCACGCCCACTTTTCCAAAACAATTGCGTCCAAATATGCCCCTCCCTAATGCGATCCTTTGTGCCAAATTTCACTTTAATATCTTTATTTATGGCTTAGTTATGACACTTTATAGGTTTTCGGTTTCCGCCATTTTGTGGGCGTGGCAGTGGGTCGATTTGGCCCATCTTCGAACTTAACCTTCTTATGGAGCCAAGGAATACGTGTACCAAGTTTCATCATGATATCTCAATTTTTACTCAAGTTACAGCTTGCACGGACGGACGGACAGACGGACGGACGGACGGACAGACGGACGGACAGACAGACATCCGGATTTCGACTCTACTCGTCGCCCTGATCACTTTGGTATATATAACCCTATATCTGACTCTTTTAGTTTTAGGACTTACAAACAACCGTTATGTGAACAAAACTATAATACTCACGTTAGCAACATTGTTGCGAGAGTATAAAAATATGTGCGGCGAAAGTTCTTCTGTGAGTGAAGGCGTCTGCTGTGAATGGAAGGAAAAGTTGAGTGATCGGATTAAAGATTACGAACCTAAGGATATATTTAATGCTCATGAAACTGGGTTGTTTTATAAATGTTTGCCAGACCTAACCTATTGCTTTTAAATTGAAAAGTAATGGGGGGTAAGCACAGTAAAGATTGAGTGACCATTTTTTTGCTGTAAACATGGATGGCACTGAAAAACTTAAGCTTAATCGGAAAGTCAGCAAAGCCAAGGTGCTTAAAAAATATATGTATGCGTGGATGACAACAACATTATTTAACAAATGGCTTCAAATGTTAAATGACACCTTGGCAGCCGATAATCGAATGATATTGCTATTCATAGACAATTGTACGGCGCATAATGGCTTCCCTCATCTTAGCCACTTAAAAATTGAGTTATTGCCACCCAACACTACATCTAAGCTGCAACGCCTTGACATGGGTATTATAAAAGATTTTAAGTCATTATACTGTAAGGAAATGGATATTAAACTGGCTAATAGCATTAATTGAACAATATTATCAGCTACAGAAATTTCTTATAAAGCTTGCGAAAATATTAGCACATTGTGTATACAAAATTGCTTCCATGCTTGCGGTTTCATTAAAACATTAAACAATAATTTATTGGAATATAGTCATTGACTATCTTTGTGAAACTATTTCTTTGAGCTCTGAAAATTCTATCACTTTCGATGAATACGTAAATGTTGAAATTGACGGTGCTGTAGCCGGTATTTTGACAGGTAACGATATTTTGGAAGAAGTTTCGCCTAACAATAATGAAAGTGACAAAGATGATAGCGCCGAAGAAGAAGAAATTTGAACGAACTTACAAGTTAATACCACAACTAAGACATTATTTTTCAACCCATGATGTTCCAAATAATGTCTTCGACAACCTAATACATATGTTTAGAAAACTCAGTAGAAAAAATAATAGAAAAAAACATGAAGCAACCCCAAATTACAAATTACTTAAAAACTTGAATTTTTGCTATTTTACTTTGATGTTTCTAATCAATTGGCTTAGTTTTTTGTTATTATAATTTTACGTTACTGTTTAGTTCGTATTTAATATATAAAATGTACGAATGAATGTTCGTAACTATGTATGTCGATTTGTTGAGTCCAACAATAAAGAAAGATATGGAAACATTATCTATGTAAAAGCCCCGTTAATTCGAATTTTTCTTTGTTGAGTCTCGTTAAATGGAAATTTCGGTAAGTCGAAGTCCCGCGCAATTCGTAAAAAATATGATCCCCGTGCTATTACGAATTATCGCGACTCGACTGTATTAATTATTAAAAGCTTTGTCAAACTAGAATTAAAGATTAGGTAAGGATCTTTTCAATTATTTTGAGACGTGGGTTAATTTTTATTACCTTTTTATCATCACAAATAGCTAACAGAAATATTCCATATCATGATGAACCATTGTCTCTTCAAAAAATATATTATATTTGACTAAAAATTTTAATACAATTGATTACCTTAAAGATCGGCGGAGCTAAATTCATTACCCGACATCTCATCAAAAATACTTTCCATTTTTCCTATAATCTAAATATATCACTTAAAAGTTGATATTGAAGAAATACTTAATACTATACCGGATGCGAAAATACATATGTTTAACCCTAGACACCCAACCCTCTTCTTCTTCTTTACTGGCGTAGACACCACTTCCGTGATAATAGCCGAGTTAACAACACAGCGCCAGTCGTTTTTTCTCTTCGCTATTGTGGCGCCAATTGGAGTTTCCAAGCGAATCCAGGTCCTTCTTCACCTGGTCTGTCCCTGAATGGAGGTCTTCCTCTGCTTCCCCCGGCGGGTACTGTATCGAAAACTTTCGGAGCTGGAGTGTTTTCGTCCGTTTGGATAACAAGACCTAGCCAGCGTAGCCGCTGTCTTTTAACTTGCTGAACTACATATGTATGTCAATGTCGTCGTATATCTCATACAGCTCACCGTTCCATCGAATGCGATGGTCGCCGTGGCCAACGCGAAAAAGACCATAAATCTTTCGCAGAACCTTTCTCTCGTATCGTCAAGTCATCAGATGTTGTTATCGTCTATGTCTGTCCACCATATAGCAGGACGGTAATAATGATTGACTTAGAGAGTTGGATTTTTGTTCGCCGAGAGAAGACTTTACTTCTGAATTGCAAACTCAGTCCGAAGTTGCATCTGTTGGCAAGAGTTATTCTGCGTTGGATTTGATACTGGTTCCAAGATAGGCGAAATTATCTACGACTTCAAAGCTATGACTGTCAACCGTGAGGTGAGAGCCATGTCGCGAGTGCGACGACTGTTTGTTTGATGACAGGAGATATTTCGTCTTGCCCTCGTTCACTGCCAGACCCATTTTCTGTGCTTCCTTCTCCAGCCTGGGGAGGCAGAATTAACGGCGCGGGTGTTGAGGCCGATGATATCAATATTATCGGCGTGCGCCAGCAGCTGTACACTCTAATAGAAGATTGTACTTACTCGATTAAGTTCTGCAGCTCCAATTATTTTCTCCAGTAGCAGATTGAAGAAGTCGCACGATAAGAAGACGCTTTGTCTGAAACCTCGTTTGGTATCAAACGGCTCGGAGAGGTCTTTCCCGATCCGAAAAAAGCGTTTGGTATTGCTCAACGTCAGCTTACACAACCGTATTAGTTTTGCGGAGATACCAAATTCAGACATCGCGGTATAAAGGCAGCTTCTTTTCGTGCTATCGAAAGCAGCTTTGAAATTGACGAAAAGGTGGGGTGTGTCGATTCTCTTTTCACGGGTCTTTTGCAAAATTTGGCGCATGTTGAAGGTGTGGTCGGTTGTTGATTTTCCAGGTCTAAAGCCACACTGATAAGTGTTGTTGACGGTGGGTTAATACGTTCGATAGAACCTTATATGCGATATTTAGGAGACTGGTCCAAAGGTAGTTAACACAGGTTGTGGGGTCTCTCTTTTTATGGACTGGGCAGAGCGTACTTAAATTCCAATTTACAAAGAATCTTATGCATAACCTTTGTCAGTTTTTCGCCGCCGTGTTTGAATAACTCCCCCGACAATCCATCGACCCTCGCCGCTTTGCTGTCCTTCAGAGAGGTAATTGCTATCCGAACTTCTTCATGGTCGAGCAATGCAACGTTTGCTCCATCGTCATCGACTGGAGAATATGGTTCACCTTGCCCTGTCGTTATGTTTTCACTACCATTCAGCAGGTTGGAGAAGTGTCCCCCCCATAATTTTAGTATGCTCTGGGCATCGGTTACTAGATCATCTCCATGGGTTCTGTAAGAGTACATTTCGGTCTGGAAACATTCTGTTAGTCGCCGCATTTTTTGTAGAACTTTCGGGCATAACCCCTGTCCGCCATCTTGTCAAGCTCTTCGTACTCAAGCATTTCGGCCTCTTTCTTTTTCTGTTTGCAAATGCGGCTCGCTTTTCTCTTCAACTCTCGGTATCTATCCCATCCCGGGCATGCTGTGGTCGGTCTTAACGTTGCGAGAAAAACAGTCTGTTTTCTCTTCACTGCGACACGACACTCCTCATCGTACCCGCTGTTCTTTTGCTTTTTCCGAAAACCAATGGTTTCGGTTGCAGCTGTGTGTAAGGGGCTTGAAATGCCGTCCAACAGTTCCCTTATACCGAGTTGTTGATGAATGCTCTCAGAGAGCAGGAGTGCAAGTCGAATAGAAAATCGCTCGGCTGTCTGTTGTGATTGCAGCTTCTAGACGTCGAACCTTCCTTGTGGTTGTTGACATGCGTGGTCCGAGTCGATTTTAGAATCTCGGAGCGTACGCACCTCTAGAACAATGGAGACGTGCCTTTTGTCTAACACAACATCATCGATCTGATTGGTGGCTTTTCGATCCGGAGACAGCCAGGTAGCTTGATGAATCTTCTTATGCTGGAATCTAGTACTACAGATAACCATATTTCGGGCCCCAGCGAAGTCGATCAGCCTCAACTCATTTGCGGATGTTTCCTAGAGGTGGCTGAATTTACCGACTATTGTGCCAAAAATACCTGCCTTGCCCACCGCCAAGCTCGATTTTGACATCGTGGCGGGGGCAGCCTTCATAAGTGCGCTCCAAGCACTCATAAAAGGCATCTTTGGTCACATCGTCCTTCTCTTCCGTCGGGGCGTGGGCACAAATCAGCGATATGTTGAAGAACTTCGCTTTGATTCGGATTGTGTATAGCCGTTCATCCATCGGGATGAATGACAGTACTCGGCGACGGAGTTTCTTTCCCATCACGAATCCCATACCGAATTTGCGCTACTTTATATGGCCACTGTAGTAAATGCCACAAAGACCTACTCGCCTTAGTCCTTGCTCCATCTATCGTATTTCTTGGACGGAGGTGATGTCAGCCTTCACTCTAATGAGGATTTCAGTGAGATCAGTAACTTTTTCATTACACCTAAATCTACAAAGTGCATGGATTCCAAAGGAAACTTGCTGATTCCAATAAAGATTTCCGTTCTCTATATTCTACTTTATGGTATTGTTCGTCTCGTCTATTTACATATGTATATATTTACGCTGCAGTTACAAGATCAGAAACTTGTTTTAAGTAGTTCGCGCAAACTACTCGTCTCCACAAACTTCATTGGTAGTTTGCGTGGTATTCTTCCCATATTTTTTTTAAGAATTTCAAAATATAGTGAATTTCTTCATTATTTTCACTCTTTTTTGAACAGCTGTAACTTATTTTCAACTCCCCCGAATTAAATTTTGGTATGACACAATGTGATTGGTAGCACTGGAGATATAAGACTGCAACGATTCTGATTTTGTTATATCATTGTCACGCATCATTGTCTCACGACAGCAACGAATAAACATACATATGTATCTATGTAAGAAGTTATAGAAGATTTAAATTTTTGAAAAACAAAATATTTACATATCAGTTGAAAATAAATGTCATTTACCTCAAACAGCTCTTTCGGCGTGAAATACAAATACTTCGAAATAAATGAAATCATTCGGCTTGTAAAAACGAAATCACAACAATTTCATTTGGTTTCTGGAACATGCTTGAATATCTTCTAGTCGAGAATTTTTTAGGTTTCAAAATTATTATCTTTTAATTCCCAACATTCGATTTTTTATACTATGTATAACGGTAGGTATATGCCCCTTACACATAATTAACATTTACTTATTTCATTTACATTCACATAATAACTTATCCAACAAACTGTTTAAATAGTAACTGAGTACCAGAGAGCTGCAACAAGTATGATAAAATCAGAACAAACAGTCGTGCCAAAAACAGAGTCAAATCAATTCAGTTCAGCATAAACAACATTGTTAATCAATTCGTGTATCTGCCAGCGTCAACTGACCTGATGCAACACGAACAATCTGTTCGTCGGCAATCACGATCGTGTAAACGTATGGCTGGCTTCGGTTGCAATCGTATCATATGATACTGATTTGAATCATGTGTCACTGATTTGAATCATGTGTGGCAAAAAATGTATCAGCTTTGAAAATGTGCGCGTGTTACAAATTTTCGAAGCGTAAACAATGAAAATTGCATCGAATACGTACATATGGATGTACATACATATATACATACATTTGTTGTATGTATGTATGTAATCGATGGAATTTCCATTTTACATATAACATATATACATTCATACATACATGTGTATACAAACATACATACATATGTAGTTGAAATAGAACAGAAGTGCACTAGAGAAAATCAGTGTCTAGGGGATGATATACAAACCGAACGCTGTCGATCATTTCAATCATTGAAGCATGAGTTTGCATCACTTTGGGTATTTTCTGCTGATACGAATGTTCATAAACAAATCAGATATAAGCCGATCGCTAGTGATACAAAGTTGTTCTCTATCGCTGATTTGAAGACAAACAGTTCGCTTCGTGTACATGAACTGAACTGAAAGAATCAGACAGAGTAACGGATCAGTACTTAAGTATACACAAAAATTTATTACTCGTTGCAGTTCTCTGATACATAGTACATTTACATTTGTTTCAGCCTCACATCTCTAAAAAGTCTTCATTTACAAACTTTCGATTTTCATTCTTTAGAAATATGATGATGTTATGGAATTAAACGAAGTTTGCCGATTCTCATTGTAGATTTTAGATGGGGTTATAAACATACAGGGTTTTAATCCGGAAAGTAATAGGACTGAGTCAATTTAAAAAAAATTATTGAACCAATCGTTATAATTCTTTAAAATCTTTCAAAATAGGCTCCTTCCGCATCGATACAGCGCTGCCATTGCGATTTCCAAGTATTAAAGGCATCACGGAAGACATTCTCTGGAATAGCCTTGAGAGCCGAGGGGCATGCTGCTTGGATCCCCTCTGTCATCCCAAAATTTTTGCCTTTCATTGGCCTTTTCAAGAAAGGAAAAAAAAGAACGGGGTGCCACATCTGGGAAACGTTGGGATGCCGTTGGTTAGGTAGCAGTTCACAAGACAGGCGGTGTGAGCCGGGGCGTTGTCGTGGTGCAACTTCCAATCGGCTGCGATGTCTTGTCGAACCCGATTGACCCTTCGTTTGAGTTTTGGACGAGGAGACGCCGGCGTGCGCCACTCGGAAGATTGTCTCTCCAGTCGGTGCCGGATAGCCGGATAAAAACCCTTAAAAAAAAGTGCTACAAAACTTTACGTTATTCCAAGGTATATCCAAAAAGTATCCGAATAGCCGAACTGACAAAAATTGCAAATGTTTTCTTTATTTGTACTTTATTAGTGAGTTTAGTTCAATGCTATTATATGTATGGTGCCAAAACGCTTAACAAATCTGTTGCAAAATTACCAAATTTGTTTATCATCAAAATATGGCGTTTTATTTCACTCCACAATTAAAAAAATAGGTAGCATATTCAGGTATCCTTTTTTAAATTTGATGTTTTAAAATAACAAATAATATTGTTAACAAAACGATTCATATCAAAGATTTTATGTTTGAACAAAAAAAGTTTAAGTTTAAAAGTTTAAACATATTAATATTTGACCCATATATTTTTATTTCAGTTTCAATTATTGCTAGATCTTTAATTTTCCCCATGTTGAGCAAATGTTGGCCGTTTGTGGCTATTTACTGTGAATAGTAAGCAAGAAAGCATGAAATTTTAATCGAATAAATCTTAAGATAAACTTGCATTGTACACACCACACTACTATTTAAAACTAAAATCATTAAAGTCCGAAATTTAAAAGATCATAACAAAAATGCCTAAGGTCGTTAAAATATAATTAAAAAAACGTTGCGTATAAAGATAAATGTTGCACCACCCATGAATTCAATAGATTAATTAGGTTTGGGCCTATTAACCATGTATTAAAATAATCCATTGGATCAATTTACCTAATTTGATTACATGATGTTTTGATATCAATATCATCGGCATACGCCAGCAGCTGTACACTTTATAGAAGATGGTACCTTCTCTATTTAGTTCTGCAGCTCGAACTATTTGCTCGAAAAGCAGGTTGAAAAAGTCGCAAGATAGGGAATCGCCTTGCCTGAAACCTCGCTTGGTATCGAACGGCTCGGAGAGGTCTTTCCCGATTCTGACGGAGCTTTTCGTGTTGCTCAACGTCAGCTTACACAGCCGTACTAGTTTTGCGGGGACACCAAATTCAGACATCGCGGCATAAAGGCAGCTCCGAAGAGGTGGTGGGTGTCGATTCTTGTTTCATGGATCTTTTTCAAGATTTGGCGCATGGTGAATATCTGGTCGGTTGTTGATTTGCCAGGTCTAAAGCCACACTGATAAGGTCCAATCAGTTTGTTGACGGTGGGCATGCTTTCGTCCGACCATATTTTACAAAGAAGCTGATGCATGCTCCTTATCAGTTCATCGCCGCCGTGTTTGAATAGCTCGGCCGGCAATCCGTCTGCCCCTGCCGCTTTGTTGTTCTTCAGGCGGGCAATTGCTATTCGAACTTCTTCATAGTCGGATAATGGAACGTCTGCTCAATCGTCATCGATTGGGGAATCGGGTTCTCCTTCTCCTGGTGTTGTGCGTTCACTGCCATTCAGCAGGCTGGAGAAGTGTTCCCTCAATAATTTAAGAATGCTCTGGGCATCAGTGACTAGATAACCCTTGGGGGTTCTACAAGAGTATGCTCCGGCCTTGAAAGCTTCTGTAAACCGCCGCATTTTTTCGTAGAATTTTCGAGCATTACCCCTGTCGGCCAGCTTATCAAGCTCTTTGTACTCACGCATTTCGGCCTCTTTCTTCTTCTGTCTACAAATGCGTCTCGCTTCCCTCTTCAACTCTCGGTATCTATCCCATCGATCGTAACGTTGCGAGGTAGGCAGCCTGTTTTCTCTCCGCTGCGACACGGCACTCCTCGTCGTACCAGCTCTTCTTTTGCACTTGCCGAAAACCAATGGTTTCGGTTGCAGCTGTACGTAAGGAGTTTGAAATGCCGTCCCACAGTTCCCTTATACCGAGTTGTTGACGAGTGCTCTCAGAGAGCAGGAGTGCAAGCTGAGTAGAAAATCGTTCGGCTGTCTGTTGTGATTGCAGCTTCTCGACGTCGAACCTTCCTTGTGTTTGGTGGCGCGCGTTTTTTGCTGCACAGAGGCGGGTGCGAATCTTAGCTGCAACAAGATAGTGGTTCGAGTCGATGTTAGGACCTCGCAGCGCACGCACATCTAAAACACTGGAGACGTGTCTTCGGTCTATCACAACATGATCGATCTGGTTGGTAGTTTTTCGATCCGGAGACAGCCAGGTAGCTTGATGAATCTTCTTATGCTGGAATCTAGTACTACAGATAACCATATTTCGGGCCCCGGCGAAGTCAATCAGCCCCAACCCATTTGAGGATGTTTCGTCGTGGAGGCTGAATTTACCGACCGTAGTGCCAAAGATACCTTTTTTGCCCACCCTGGCGTTAAAGTCACCAAGCACGATTTTGACATCGTGGCGGGGGCATCTCTCATAAGTGCGCTCCAAGCACTCATAAAAGGCATCTTTGGTCACAACGTCTTTCTCTTCCGTCGGGGCGTGGGCGCAGATCAGCGATACTTTGAAGAACCTCGCTTTGATGCAGATTGTGGCTAGACGTTCATTCACCGCAGTGAATGATAGTACTCGGCGACGGAGTCTCTCTCCCACCATGAATCCTACACCAAACTTGCGCTCCTCGTCTCTGTCCTTGTCCCGTCCATCGCATTTCTTGGACGGCGGTGATGTCAGCCTTTGTTTTTACGAGGACATCAACCAGCTGGGCAGCGGCACCTTCCCAATTAAGGAACCGGACATTGCAGGTCCATACCCTCAATTCGTAGTCCTTATTTCGTTTGCCATGGTCGTCATCAAAAGGGGGGTCTCTCATCCGAGGCTGGTTATAGCTATTCACTGGGGGTGTTTTTTTACTTGGCGGGTCCCAAACCCAGCGCACAACCCTATGTAGAGGATGGTTCGCCTTCTCACTTTAGCTCGCCTTCGAACGGATGTTCTTAGGCTACCCAGAGGATACTTGATCAAAGACCGGAAGTAGTAAGCTGCATTAGCCCTGTGTAAAAGAATCGTTTCTGGCCACTCCCAAGTGAATGGCGATCAGAGAACTTTCCTCACTTGCGTGAACTTCTACACATGACTCCATCCTCCGGAATGAACAGTTAAAGTGAAGAAATCATAGACCTGTTCGTTTTGTACATTTTTTGTTAGTATGCATGTTTGCTGCTACAGAGTCGCATTGGAAACGGACTTATTTTCAACACCCTTCCTCAATGTGATTCTGTTTACATAAAATCTTATTTTAATTCATTAACTTAACAAAAAGTAAGTGCTTTGTTTTCGATAGATTTTTTGTTAGGACATCAGCTATCATATTTTCGGTTGAAATGTACGTTAATTCTATGTCACTACTCTGGACAACTTCTCTGACGAAATGATATCTGATGTCGATGTGTTTTGACCTGTTATGGTAAACTGGGTTCTTAGCGAGATTCTGTGCGCTAAGATTGTCGCCATACATTATTGTTGGTGTACCAGCCTTGCCAATTTCAATAATTAAACATCTCAAGTGCAACGCTTCTTTGACCGCTGATGATAAAGCCACATACTCAGCCTCCGTAGTGCTAAGGGCTACGGAATTTTGTTTTTCCGATTTCCACGAGATTGGTCCACCTGCCAGGAAGAACACGTACCCGGTGTATGATCGACGGTTACTCATATCACCTCCCCAGTCTGCATCTACATAACCTCCAAGCGCCTGCCCACAACCGTTGTAATTCAGTTTAAAGTCTTTTGTTGCTGTTAAATATCACATTACATGCTTCATCCCTGTGAGATGTTCGGTGTAAGGGTTGTTGTTCCTTTGTGCTAATTTCACAACCGAATGGTAAATATTGGGCCTGGAAGCCAAAGCTAACCACATCAATTCGCCTATTGCTGACTGATAAGCCGCTGAATCCACTTCCTCACACGTTTTTCATTGCACGCTACCTGATATCCTGCATCCAATGGCGTCGTTGTTACCCTGCATTGATGCATGCCGTGGCGTTGTAGCATATCGTCTATGTAAGGAGACTGATTCAATGAAATATCGCCTGTATCGTCATCGCGCTGAATCTGCATACCCAAGAACATCTGAAGTGGGCCTTTATCAACGTATTCAAACTTGCTTGAGAGCATTGTTTTAATTTGTATTAAATCAGGCTTCTTCTGGCATGCTATAAGTAAATCATCTACATAGATTAATAATAAGCAAAGGCTACCTTCTATGTCCTTCTTATATAAGCACGGTTCATTCTGGCATTGAGAAAAACCAATTTCACACAGCACCGCGTTCAGTTTGGAGTTCCACTCCCTTCCTGCTTGCTTTAACCCGTAAATCGCTTTGTTCAATCGTAACACTTTTTCGCCACACATTCTGTCTACATACCCCTCAGGCTGCTTTATGTAGATCACGTCTTTTAACTCGCTGTTGAGATAAGCCGTTCAAACGTCCATCTGATGCAAGTGTAACTTCAGCTCGACAGAGAGCGCGAGTATCAAGCGTATCGTTTCATATCGACCCACCGGAGAAAATTTTCGTTATAGTTCACGTCGAACTTCTGCGCGCACCCCTTGGCTACCAAACGTGCTTTGTACCGCTCAGCTGCGCCAGTTTTATCTCTTTTAACTGTGTAAAACCATTTACCTCCCAATTACTTGTTCACCCTTTGGTAGGTCTGCCACAGTCCACGTGCCATTTGCCACTAAGGCCTTATGCTCTGCGTCCATAGCCGCCTGCCAGTATGAAGCATACTTGCCGTCAGTTGCCTCATTGAACGTCTGTGGTAATGGTATCTCTACTGATTGCACTGCCTATGTAACATTGTAGCTCTTCTTCGGACGTCCTCGTATACCGCTCCCAATAATTCTAGGTCTACCTGGTCCTATCTTACGTTTCTGCTCCAGCTCTGGCTCATCTGCACTGCCGTGTTCGTCGCTTTCTTTATTGTACAAACGTTTCTCCTGCTTAACTTCACTTCTGCACGGGATAAATATTTCTTCATTTGGATTTGAATCAGTTGGCAAAATTTCTGGTAATACATCAAAATCGATTTGATCATCTGACTGGGATTCGTTGAAATGTTCGTAGAACAAAACATCACGTTTTTCTACAATTTGATGCTTCTCTTGATCGTAGAGTCTGTAAGCTTTTGACGCCAAGGAGTGCCCAACGAATTTGTACTCTTTACCTTCCGCATGGAATTAGTTTTTTCGCGTTTTGTCTAAGTCAGCAGCCACGGACCCAAATGTACGCATATTTTTTACCTCATCTGTAGACTTGAGAAAAAATGTGAAAATACGCCGAGACATGTCATCGATGAATGTTAAAAAATATGATGATCCACCAAGAGAACGCTTTTCAAATGGGCCGCATACGTCGGTATGCACTAGCTCCAACAATTCTTTTGCTCGATTTTCAGACGCCGCTGGAAACGGTTGAGTGTGGATTTTATTTTTCATACACGTTTTACACTGCGTACTGTCTGCGAACTTCACATTTTCTATGACAAACACCATTTTATTTTTTGTTAGCTTCATCAAACTGTCATAATTTAAGTGGCCATATCTATTATGCCAAACTTCTGCACTGCACTGTGCTGCACCAAAACACGCGTTGTTAATACACTCAAATACAAACAATTTATTTCTTTTTTCTGCTTTTAAAATTTGTTCGCCATTCTGGCTTACGATAGCGTTTTCGTTGTTAAAGCTTACTGTACAGCCACGTTCGACAGCTCGACTCACCGATACAAAATTCCCCTTCATTTGCGGGACATGCAATACGTTCTCTAACTTTAACTAACAAAAATCTGTTTGAACTATAACGTCGCCTCTCCCTACTGCGCGTATAATGTTGTTGTCGGCCAACATAACATCCTCTGCTTGTGTAACATAATTTGTAAAAAGATTACGTGAGCCACTCATATCTGCCGTCGCGCCGCTGTCCAGGTACCATATCGAGTGTTTTAAGTCACCCACATCTGTCGCTGCTAAAACTGTAAATGACCTATGTTGTTGTTGCGATTCTGTAAATTTTTCTTTTCCTTTATTTCTGCATTGATTTTTGTGGTGACCCTGTTGACCACATTTGTAACATTTGATATGGCTCTTCTCCTCTCGCTTTTTCTCCATCGGCTTTGTGGTTGCTTGAAACGCCTGTTATTCACTGTAATGATCTGTTTTAGATGAAGTGCCCTTACGATCTCCTTCCTCTAATAACTTTATTTTTAATATCTCAAGGGAAGGCAGGCTATCGCGTGTTTCCATGGCGATCACGAAATTTTCAAAAGCTTTGGGCAAGCTTGAAAGTAATATTATTACTGCCAGCTCTTCACTGAGCTTAATATCAACCTCCTAAAGCTTGTCAACTGTTGTACAACATTTATTTATATAGCTGGTCATAACATCGCCTTCTATCATTCGCAAACCAAGCAACTGCTTTTAAAGCGACACTTTTCTTACTGGTCCACTGATGCACCTCTTTTAGCTTCTTCCAGGCACTAGCTGAAGTTGTGCAGTTCTTTAGATAGCACAATTGTGATGGCTTCACACTCAATGTCATCATGGCCAATGCTTTGCTATCGAGCGTATCCCAGCCCTCTCGGTTTGCTGCTGGTCTCTGTCCACTTATGACTTTCCACGTCTCTGTACGCTGCGCATTTGGATGCTCCAGGTATCGTAGTTACCTTCACTTAATTTTTCAAACTGATACATGGAACTCATTGCGATTGTATTCTTAAATGAATACTAGTATAAACTTTACTTTACTTTAAATATTATAAATATCAAAACCGCGGGACCCACGTGCCTAGGCCTATAAACTGTTGACATTCCGCTTTATTCAAAGTATTTAACAGGAATGAACAGTTAGAGAGAAGAAATCATAGATCTGTTCGTTTTGTACATTTTTTGTTAGTATGCATGTTTGCTGTTACAGAGTCGCATTGGAAACGGACTTATTTTCAACAACAACAAAATAGTGCTTAGTGCTTTCTGGAATGTACGAATGTGCCAAAACCGTCCGATGACTAAATATTGGTAAGAATTGTACGCGTGCTTAAGATATCTACAGCCATCGTCATAGCAAAAGTCGTTGTCTAGTCAACATTCGATATATGTAATCACTGCATCTACATATACATATATGTAAATTAAGATGTAAATTTAAGTTACACCGGAATTATAGGCCAATTTTTAAGGTATCTTAACATCCCGTTAGTTGAGTTTATTTCACATTTCTCGGTATTATGGCAAGAAATCTCAGAAAAATTATTAGTGCTTTCAAACACAACTTTGAAATCAAAAGTTGCTCAAATTTGTTTGGGACTATATACATACTGATTAAATTAAAGAATTTCTGAAATGTGCTTATAATAATATTTTAACACTTCCGGAATGTACGAACGTGTCAAAACAGTCCGACGGCTAAATATTGGTAAGAATTGTATGCGTGCTTAAGATATCTACAGCCATCGACAAAGCAAAAGTCGTTGTCTAGTCAACATTTGGTGTATACTACATATATAATCTCTGCATCTATATAAATAGAGATGTAAATTTAAGTTGTACATATTAAAAGTGGAGTTTATCAAGCAATCACACGTAGAGATGGGTTGCCGACAAATCAATTGTATTCTACTAGCATTACTTTTATTTCTTGCGTTCAAAAGAGTTGCTAACTTTGAAAGCAAATGGTAGAGTATTTATAATAAAATTTTCAAAATACAAATTAGAGAAAGTATATTTATCGTTTTCAGTCCTTTCGAAATCTATCAGCAATATGGAGCGGATCCCGGGGTCTACGTGTCCTCATCCGCAGCTGCAGCATTTGCAGAAGTAGGTGCAAGGAATCCTGTGGTTAACAAGAATTACGATATTAGTCATGTGGCCAGAACCATTGTCCCCAAATTGAATGATGTTATTTTTAGTTCCAAAGTATCCGATAAATTTCGATGCATTTTGCCGCCCTTAGATTGCGCAAGTAATTCAAAAAACTTTTTATATAGAACATTTGACGGCTCGTGTAATAACTTTAAAAACTCGGGCTACGGAATGGCAACTTCTAGGTATGTACTTTTAACTTTTTTCCCTTAGATATTGTGAAATTACGAAAAAAACTCTGGCAAACATTGTGATCTTAATATTAAGATGCCGCATTCTGAGTCACGGTTTTCCATATAAATAACAAATGAATACAGTGATTTTAACGATTTACTAAAAGGTTTTTTTTTATCTTTTTCACAAAATAAAGCTTCCAAATCGAAGAAAGTCTTCTTTGCCGCAAACTTATCGCTTTTATGGTGTTATGAGCACTATGATTATTACATGTTCATAAAATGTAATACTTTCTTATTTCCTCAACTTTCATTAGACCTGGTTGCGAATATAGTTTAATAATTCCCCTTCGATTCGAACTTTTTTGTTTTTCTGGAAATATCTTTTTTCATGTCCCATTGATTGAAAGCTTTTCTGATCCATAATATCAAAGAGTTCAATCAGTTTTTTTGAAAAAGATGTTGGCTTTTTATTTGAGCTAATGAGTTTTTTCTGTTTCGACATTTCTGTAAACTCTTCCGATCGCAATTTACTACAGCGATTTTAACGGCAAAATATAAAAATGATGACTAGGATCTGGATAGTCTTTTCAATGAATTTATGAAATAAAAACAACGAAAGTCAAAAAACGGATATTTTAAAATTTTGAGACATTATTTCCTGAAAAAATATAAGACATTGTAAAAATTAGCTTTAACGGTTTAATGTTGAACTTTGCCCTAGAATAAGTTTTGAACGAGTCGGTTTTGCAAAAAATCATATTTGGTCGTTTTTGAAGATCGTTAAATTCTGCAAGAACAATATTTCATTTACACAATACATTAATTTGTACAAATATATTAATATCTAAACTAATTAAGAAAACATTCACGTGTTATTTACATGGTAAATCGAAAATGATAACACCACTTATGCATATTAAGAGCTCAAAATAAGAATATAAAATATGTACATATATAAATATATATATATGTATATACATACATATACATATATATGTATATCATATTCAGTATTCAGTTGACATGACATTAAACATAAGTTTCGCCGTTCCAAATGATTAAATTATGATAGGTAGTGTTTTGATCATGAATCCATATATTACATTTTTGAAAGGTAATCAAAAACATTTAGAAGTACACAACTGGTATTATTATTATTATTATTATTATTATTATTATTATTATTATTGCTATATATCATTAAATCGATGTTTGGGTCAATGTGTGAGAGTTCGCATCATTGCGGTGAAGAGTGATCCATCTTCGTGTGTTGGTATTCCTGTTTTCTTGAAACACAACTGACAAACAAACGGGTGTATACCGCTTAGAATTTACTATTTTGCATTGTTCTTGTTGTATGGTTGCGACACGTCCAGTTTTACCAAAACAAATAGCCAACCATTTGCTTGGAACTGCTTCGTGACCGAAAAACCTTTGTTTGTTTCGGCTCATCTTTAAACACCCATGGGCTTAACGTCTGTTTATTTTTGGACTCATACATACGCGTCAATCCGTGATTAATTCACTTGATGATCTTGCAATATCAATCTGCGCACAACATAATATTTTGAATGTCACACTTTTACGCACTATGTATATTAACTGACAGATAGCGATCAAATACATACAAAGGATAACTTTGGGTACGAAATTGGGTAGAAATTAGTACAAAATTATTGATTGGTTGGCTTAGTTAAAACACGCATTTGAAGCTTTATATTTTATTAATCGTCAAGATTTGAAAGAAAAAGGTATTCAGGTTTTTGCGTTTAACGTTACCGTATAGAAATAATTTAATATTAACGCGAAGGGACAGAAAAAATAAAAAATGTGTCAGATGTTATAGTTATTTTTTTCTTAGTTTTATTTCTAATTAAGATTTATATTAATATTAATTGGATATTAGGGAATCGAAAAGACTGCATATATACCACATGAAAAGCATAAAATTGGTAGTAACAGAGAAAGCGATTATACCATCCTAAAATACAAATTATTAGTACAAAAAAAGTTTAAAATATTTAAATAGTGCCCATTGGAAAATTAAGTGATATAAATTCTTAATCTTTTATATTATATTTAAATTTATGTTTATTTTAAATGTGAATTAATATTTTAATCTGATATTGTTTTAAGGTGGTACTGATTAACACAACATTCAGTCCTATCTTATTTAAAACTTTGTGTAGTAGAAAGCTGAATTAAAAAGCTTCTGCTACACATAAAGTGTAATAATGATTTTATGAGATAAAAAAGGTGGCATCTAAATTAATTGTGCATAGCTTCGAAAATAATAAAATTACTTAAGTTTCAAGTTTAGATACTTAATTTAATATTCATATGTATGTATGTCCATTCTTTTTTAATTTTCTACAGATATAAGCGAATGTTGGCGCCAAAATACAGTGACGGTGTTTATTCTCCAACAGTTTCAGTTACAGGCGCTCCGTTACCTAACGCACGCCTATTATCTTTGGGTTTATATGGCGAAACTTCCTTACCGGATGACTTTCGAACGATGGCATTTCTTCAATGGGGTCAGTTGGTGGCGCACGATATGACAAGCTTTCTTAAAGCGAATATTACTGGTAACTATCATTCGTATGAGCATGATCTTTAAAATGCAATTTAATATAAATGTAAGTAAATTTTTACGTAAATTAATTATTATGTATATTATTTATGCGATTTTCAGGAGACTGTTGCTTACAACCGGAAAACAATTCTTGCTACCCAATTTTTCTTTATCCCCATGGTCCAATTACTCAGAGTACGTCTAAAAAATGTTGGCATTTTGAAAGAAGTGCTTCAGATGCGGATACTATGTGCCACGAAAATGGTTCGCCATATTCAGAAAAAATAACAACGACTTCGGCTTATTTGGATCTATCATTTCTTTACGGCAACTCTAAGAGTGAAAACAAAAAATTTCGTGTTTTTAAAAGTGGTTTAATGAAAACTAGTTTAGTGAACAATCGCGATTGGCTGCCATTATCAATGAATCCCGAAACTGACTGCGGGAAAGACATTTACCAATGCTTTATTCTGCCCGATATGCGAAACCAATTTATACCTACAATCGCAGTATTACATACGATCATTTTGCGCGAGCACAATCGAATTGCAAAAATTTTAGAACGTTTTAACCCTCAATACTCAGATGAACGACTCTTCAACGAAGCAAGGAAGATAAATATTGCACAGTACCAGAAAATTACATTTTACGATTGGTTGCCGCTACTTATCGGAACATCATATGCCTACAATATACACTTAATACACCACACTACAAATTATGAACATGTGGACGATTATGCACCAACGGTTAATGCTGCGCCTTATGCAGAATTTGCCGCGGCTGCTTTCCGATATTCACACAATCAAATACCTGGATGGTTTTCGTATGTATTTAGATAATAATTTTAGTTAATTTAAACTCCATTATTTATATAATTTTTTAAATACTTCATAGATTAGTCTCATCAAGACGAAATTTCAATCGAACTTTGCGATTAAGTAATCATTTTGATCGTCCCGAGAACTTGAATTTGATATGGGATAGTGATAACTTTGATTCACTTATCAGAGGTTTATCTACACAACTCCAAAAACGTCCGGACAGTAATATAGATAAAGAGGTAATAAATGTACATACATATATTATATTTACGTTTCTATTTTGCATAATTTATGAAAAGAACTTTTTGACATATTTTATAAGTTTAAGTATATAATATTTGTTAAGCCTACATAAAAAATCAAATCTTATAAAGTACTCTTTCCTTCGATATGGACTTGTATATATTGATTTACAATAAATAACTTAAGTATTCATAAGCTTAATATGTAAAATACTGTGTCATTATGAAGTGTAATGGATATGTTTGGTTTTTTGTCTACTACTATAATAGTACGACTTTGTTCATAATTTTATAACTCTTCATTTATTTTTCAAAATCTATGTCGTCCGACCCCAATACACTTCTGCCAACGGTTTTCTAATCCTCGAAACAGTTGTTAAAGTCAATTTCCGAATAGTCTTCAATGCGCGTAGCGATTCACGTTTAATGAATGCAGTATGCGACGGTTCGCGCAAACAACATATAACAACGTCAGAAGGAATTCGGTGTGCACCTTGATAATCGAAGAAAACTGTCAACATGACCTTGATTTTTAACCTTCTTTGACGCTATTTTTTCGGCTTCGGCTCACCTTTGCACGATATTCAGCCGATTTATTGTATGTTTCCAGGTTGTAAGCATAGATCCAAGATTCTACACGACGCGGTCTCTGACTGTTAATCGTCGATTCACAAGCACCAATTCCTTTATTTTATTGACCTGTTGATTATGAATTGACCTCGGCGTGATTGGTTGTCAATGCGCTCTCGCCCCTCTGTGAATAATTTGTACCAATCAAAAACACTTGATCTCGACAAACAATTATCACCGAAGGCCTTTTTCAACACTCAGAGCGTTTCGGCTCCAGAAATTTGATTTCGCACACCAAATTTAATGGAACTTCTTTGTTGAATAAATTATCACTTCGTAAAAATCGACGAATGCACTTTATGTACTACAGAAAGAGAGGCGCATACTAAACACTAAAATTATTAACTCTTACTGATTTATCTTCCTATTACATATAAAACAGATAAAACATTACTTTGACCGCAAAAGCTTTGAAGAATACGGCACTGACTTGAAAGCAATTGATATACAGCGTGGACGAGACTATGGATTACCCTCTTATAATGATATGCGTGTTTACTGTGGTCTTCCTCGTGCATACGACTGGGCCGGATTTTCAAATGAAATATCACCAGATGTGAGTAGAAATATTAAGACTGTATTTATATATGTATATACCATATATGTTTATTACAGAATAAGTGGTGTGTCAAAAAAATAACGGGAATTTTAAATTAAAATTTCCCGGATTTCCAATTGTCAAATTTGTTTACCCTGAACGGGGTATCTTAAGTTGGACGATGATGTTTATAATACCCAAAAAGAAAACTTCAGAACTTTATCAAAAAGCTTTTTGATGTGACAAGATAAATTTAAGAAGCTTAGCATGGATTTTCTCCTTAGATAATGATGCAATCTCCAAGAAATTGTCTAGATCTGCCATACAAACTGGACGATCGGGCTTGTAAGGAAAACTTTTTCATTTAACGAGATATTTTCAGGAAATTTTGGGTTATTGCCTAGGGCAATGATGTTATCTTCGAAGAAATTCGTACTTGTATTTAATAAGTGAACGCCTTTTTCTTTTTTATAGTCTTGCAACATGTTGCTACAGAGTATAATAGTTTTGTATATCTAAGGTTGTACGTATTAATTAAAACTAAGCGAGATAGATATATATAAATGATTCGGATGATGAGAAAATTTGAAATCGGGTTGACTGTCTGTCCGTTCGTCCGTGCAAGCTGTGAGTTGAGTAAAAATTGATGAAACTTGGTATGCGTGTGACACAAAAAAATTACGATTTCGTAGATGGTTGTAATCGGTCCCCTGGCACCCCACAAAACACCATTAACCGAATACCTACATATAAAGCCATGTCTAAGCATTAAGATATAAAACTGTAATTTGGCACCGGGTATCGCAGTAGCAAGGGGTATGTGTGGGCAAAATATTTTGAAAAAGTGGACGTGGCCCCATCCTCTAATAAGTTTAATATATACAGTGGCTCCATCGCATAATCGGACAAGAGTTTGTCTGAAAATCAAAATAAAACTTCGGTCGAAATAAGTCAACTGTGAAATTTAATGGTGAAGGTGAAACCAACCGTGAAAGCCACGGTATATCTCTTAAGCCACTTAAGCTAAAACAATCAATTTCCCTTAAGCCAAATATTATACAGACTTCTACAGTGTGAAATTGGAGGAAATCGGATTATAACCTCATTAACCTCACTCTTTATACTAAAAGCGTGAAAAATCAATAACTAAATACGCCAGCGACATTAAATTTTACCACCAATATGATATGACAGGGTTTTAACTTAGGGGTGAAAACACATATCCCGATACCCGCCCGACCGATTTCAATCAAATTCGGTACATGAAATTTTTCTGACTCCTTACCTTTCGCGGCCAACGGAAAGGAGAGTTTCATGACATTAATTTGTTTTGAAATTTACATTGGAGCTCCGCAATAACCGATTTGGGTATGCGTGCAATTGCTCCGTCTTGCTGAAACCAAACGCTATTGAAAGGGAGCAGTTCTGGGTAAAAAAAAATCATTCAACATATTTAAATAACCATGTCCATTGACAGTTTCTTCAAAGAAATATGGCCCGACAATATACTTTGATGAAACTGCCTATCACACAGTAACACCTTCTGGGTGAAGTTCTGTCTCGTGGTTTATTTCTGGATTTGATTCACCCCATTATGGTAATTTTGCTTGGTTACATTTCCGTTTGGATCAAAATGGTCCTCACCAGACATAAACAGGTCATTTATCAAGTTATTGTCTTCTTCGACCATTTCGATTGTTTTTTGGCGAAATTCCAGGCGAACAGGGAAATCTAGAATGTTTAACCGGCTTGTTATTTGAAATTTGTATGGAAACAGGTTTATGACATCACTTGTCCGTTGTAATGATTGCCTGCTAACTCCAAGATGCGCCGATAAGTTGAGAGCCGTTATTACAGTTAGTTTTTGCAGAGATTAAAAGCGAATCGATGAAAGAATGGCAGTGTTTTCTTTCTAATTGATTTTTTTTATTACTATTATTTCTTTCAGAAAATTATGTTTATTCAAAAGATGTACGCCTCTCCAGACGATGTAGATTTGGCTATTGGTGGTTCCTTGGAATCACACGCACCTGAATCTATTCTTGGACCCACATTTCAGTGCATAATCGGACGTCAATTTGTCAATGCTCGGACGGGTGATCGCTTCTTTTTTGAACGTTACCAACCTCTTAGTGGATTTTCAAAAGGTTTGTTGCGCTTTTCTATAATTAATACATTATACATATAAGCCAATACATAGTCTGAGGAGACAGGTATTGCATTTTTATGAACCATGCCCATAAAATGGCGTTATTCTAAAAAACCAGCATTACGAATAACCCACCAATTAAGCTATAATAGATATAGTATATTAATAAATATGTAAGTCTATTCGCAATTTCTTCATTATTTTTTATTTATTTCATAGATCAATTGGCTGAAATCCGTAAAGCTAGCTTAGCACAATTATTTTGCAACAATGCCGACTTTTTGCAAGATATTCAAACTAATGCTTTTATTTTTCCTAATATTAGGTGAATATATAATATTGTCTTTATAATTAAATTGTATTCAATTATGTAATCAACAAATATTACACTTATTTTTTATTAATTTTGCAGAAATAATTTGAGAAATTGTAAAAGTCTCCCTCAAGTGGATTTATCAAAGTGGAAATCACCTGCACAACAAACATCTAACTCAAATTAAGAAATATGTTTTATATACATATGTACATAGTATGTATATTTTCCTATCGAAAATAATGTTAAAAATTAATATGTATATAACTACATTCGATTTTGCGCTTGCAGAAAAATGTATAATGACGTTGAGTATAACACGAGTGCTAACAATTTCAAAAATGTGTAACATACTAGGATTATATTACTCTAATCTTATATTATTTTAATAAAAAATTGAATTTATAACTCATTTATAAAAAAAATGTGAAAGTTATTCAATTCAGAGTATTAAAATCACTTCTAACACCTTAAATTTGGTGATGATTGTTTTACTTTAAATAGGAACATTTGAGAAGGAAAGAGTTGAACAACAATATATAAAAACTGTTTAAAGAATATTTATAAATATATATGTATATACATATGTACATATATAAATACTTACATTTCCGGTGTTGAAATTAACAATGAAGTAACTTAAGCTATTTAAGTGTAAAATCGTATACCCATACTAGTTAAATATACTTGTGCTCATATAATTAAGTCACGCCAGTAACAGAACGAAAGTTTATTCAAAGTAACTTCTATGGTACAGGAATGAAACTTAATTTTACAAAAAATGGAAGAAATTTTAATTCAGTTCAAAACAGAATACTTATTTTTTATTTAACTTCTAAAATAATAAAAATATTGCGTTTATTCGCTTAGCACATGCAAGTTGTTTTGCTCATATTATTAAGTCACCTAAAGAAAAATGTAGTTATTCGAAGTATACGGCATTTTTTTGCAGTTTTACCTTACCTAAGACTAATACTTGGTTGGATATCCTTTATTACGTAGCACTTCAGTACATCGCTTAGGCATTGTTTGGCGCTCTACCTGTATTATTTCCCATAAAGCATCTTTGTTGCGAGGTTTTCGTGCAGCTACGGCTCTTTTTATAATCCCCCATAGGTTTTCTATGGGGTTTAGGTCCGGACTTTGAGCTGGCCAATCCAGAATTTTAATATTTCGACTACGTATCCAAGTTTTAACGAACCGCGAGCAGTGTTTGGGGTCGTTATCGTGCTGGAAAATCCAAGCTAACGGTAAATTGTCCACATAGTCAACGTCTAAATTGTTCTCCAGTATTCCTTTGTACATTTCACCTGTAATTTTCCCGTCTATTTTAACTATCGGGCCAACGCCTGATGACGTGAAGCAACTCCACACCATCACCGATGAACCACCATGTCTCACGGTTTTTTTTAGTGTACTTGGGATTGAGTTCTTGCAAAGGGGGTCGTCTTACATATGTTTTCCCATCATTACCAAATACATTAAATTTGTAAATTTGGATTCGTCACTCCAAACCACCAAATTTCAAAATTTAGAGGCCTTCCAGAGATGGTCTTTAGCAAACGCTTTTCGCTTTTCAATATTTTTTTTCGAAACGTTAGGTTTTCGTCTTGCTAAACGGCCATTCAATGAATTTTCTTGTAGTCGTCTTCGTTCAGTTTGCTCAGATATTTGTACGCCGTGGTATTCCTTTAATTGAGCCCTAATTTCTGTGGAGGTTAAAATGGGTCAGACTTACTTAGCCTTACTAAGGCCCTATCCTCAGCACGGGTGGTGTTTCTAAGCTTTTTACGCGGTAAATTTTCAAAAGTCTTTTTTTTTTTATAAAATTGAACAGCGTTATTAATTTTGCCTCCAGAAAATCCTAAAACATCTACAACTTTGGCAATATTTTGATATTTTTGAAAACATTCACATATGACCCTTGTTTCGCTTGAAGTTGTGCTTTTATTCTTGCCCATGACGACGATGACTACAAATTTTGTTAAAAATAACTTAATTTAGTAAAAAAGAACAATATTGATGTAAATTGTGGTGAAAAAATTTTAATTTACCCGTTTCAAACAGAATGACTTAATTATGTGAGCACACTTTTATTGACAAGAAATGTGTTTAAATGAGTTAAGCCTCATCACTCACTCAACCTGGGAAAAACTGGCGCACCCTAATACGACAGCGCAATTCACCACAGCTGACGACATTACAACACAACACCAATACAACTCACCACTCTTCTACATCATCAAAAAGGCTGGGCGAAAGGATGGCGACCACTTTTCGTTTTGATACACCTTCCGGTTGCAACACCCATCCCGCGCGCGGCATCAACGTTCGAATCTATACTGCGCCTCGTCAAGACCTTTGGATCTGATCGACATCGTTCCACCCGCGCCGACATACAGCATTGCAAAACATTGGACTGTGCTTCGTTACCAACACAATTTTATAATATACGAGGTGTGTTCAAAAAGTATCGCGAATTTTGAATTTTCGCGGGTTACGTATATCCGAATTTCGAATTTTTTGTGGCGTCTTTCACTTATGCCGACAAACGCGACCATTTTGAATATTCTTTAAATTGCTGACAGCTGCTTTGCTTGCACGTGTTTTGGATCGTCTTCGATTTTTACCTATTCAAAAAAATGGATCAAAGAACCTGTATCAAATTTTGTGTGAAAAACGAAATTAAGTGCGCGGATGCATTCCGAATGTTGACTGTGACATACGGAGAAGCTACCTTAGACCGAAGCAACGTTTATCGGTGGTACAAAATGTTCTCAGAAGGCCGAGAAGATGTGAACGACGAAGAGCGTGAAGGACGCCCGAGCACTTGAACAACAGACGAAAAAATTAATGAAGTGGAGAAAATGGTATTAACCAATCGTCGAATCACCGTTAGAGAAGTTGCTGAGGACCTAAACGTATCGATTGGCAAGTTATGCGCAATTTGCGCGAAGCAATCCGCCAGAAACGCCCGCATTTGTGGAAGAACAAAAATTGGCTTTTGCACCACGATAACGCCCCTGCTCACACATCGTTGCTTGTGCGCGACTTTTTGGCCAAAAACAACACACTAATGATGCCGCAGCCACCGTATTCCCCAGATCTGTTCCCCTGTGACTTTTTCTTGTTCCCTAAACTGAAGAGGCCCATGAAAGGACGACGTTACTCTTCTCCTGACGAAATAAAGACGGCATCGAAGGAGGAGCTGAAGAAAAAAACAAAATGATTTTTTGAAGTGCTTCGAAGATTGGAAAAACCGTTGCCACAAGTGTATAATATCTCATGGGGATTACTTTGAAGGGGACAAAATAGATATTCATGAATAAATAAATAATTTTTGAAAAAACAAAAAATTCGCGATACTTTTTGGTTTGGTTTTTTGGATTGGTATTTCTCAATAAATTAATAAGTTATTACATAATTGTTCAAAATGGAAAACTGATTAAAACTCTCCCAAACGAAAATACTTGAATGTGATGTTGGCGTTCTTAGAATAACGGAACTTTTTGCTCGCGCAGTATTGGGAATGTTGCATAAAGAAATATACCTTGTTTTTTTACATGTTGTAAAAAACTACTGAATGACTTAATTATATGAGCACAAGGTATATTGTTTTTTTAATATGTATGTGAACAATAGCTTCCCAAAGATGACACCGCTAAATTTCTTCTTTTAATTTCACTTTAAAAGTCAGAAGCCACAACAATGTATCATCTGTATGAACATGGGCATGACTTAAGATATGCAAATATTTCCAATGAAAACATTTGATGGAGCAAGGGCAGAAAACAAAACCTATCTCTTTTCTTTCATAATACAATGATTTCTAATGTTTAGCTAACGAATTATATGTACATATGTATGTGTATGTATTTGTATGTTTGATTGTTATGTAATAAAAGTATTTTTTATACATTTTAAGCACCGTAATGTATTATCTTCAAAAGCGTTCAATTTCATAAAGCGTGTTCTCAAATTTGTTATTGATATGTTTGCGTTCTAAAATAAACAAAAGTTGAGTTATCTGAATTCGTAATTAGAACTGAATGTATTTATTGTGTCAGAAATAATAGATACTAAGCATTTTATTATTTCAAGTTTTTTCTTTCTTTTATAATTGCCAATTTATTTTGAGAAAGCAATAAGTTTGTAAGATTGTCGAGAATTTGATTCGGTGTGGCCTTTTATTGACCGTTCAGAAGAAATATTCTCTTCATAGTCTGCATCATTGATACTTATATTGGTTGCGGGTTTTTGCGTTCGGTATATCTGCATATTTTCTACGGAGTCATTAGGGTCTTCCCTCATATCTTCTGAATCTTCTCCATTTAGTTGTATCAAATCATTAAAGCCACGTGTACTGGGGGTCTGTCGGTAAATCCTAATGTCCACATCATTTGTTACATTATTTCTATTATTATTGTTTATGTCGATATTAGGATAATTGGTTGCGTTCCAGTCTGGCCAACGGTTAAATGGTGGTGGGTAAGGATATGCCGGTGGACCAGGTACGGGTATTATAATTGGAGCTGGAGCACCGTGATCATAGTGATGAGGATAGGGATGATGGCTATAGCTAGATAGACCGGGAGGGCCAATTGGTCCAAGACTCCCTGGAAGACCAAAATACCCATCCCGTCCTTTGTGTCCTCTTGGCCCAGGATCTCCCTTGTCGCCTTTTGGGCCTGGGTGTCCTTTCTTACCAGGATGTCCGGGTATTCCCGGTTTACCATTATTCCCTTTATGACCGGGATAACCAGGTGATCCTGGCGGTCCAGGTGGGCCTGGTGGTCCCGGAGGACAATGGCAATGGCTTGATTGGTAAGGATATAATGACGGTATAGAAACAATTTGGTCCTGCTTATATGGTAAACTAATATGTCTTCCAGATCCTTGTTCTACATTGTAAGTTCTGCCCAGAGTGCCGACAATCCACAAACCTAATAAATATGCTAAGAGTATTTCACTTATTTAAAAATCTAGATAATAAATAAATATAAATATAATATTTATTCCCGCTTACCAGGAATCGGATTTGTGCTTAGGTGTGACCTCATAGTGCGATGGCTGATAAACGACATATGTAGTTTACGCTCTGCATCTGTTCGTTATATAAAGGTTTTTTTTTTTGATTTTCTGTCAATCATTCTTAAACTTACTCATTCATTGACAGAAAAGTCGCATTAATTGTGCAAATACCGCTAAATATTATAGAATGGCATTATTACTTTTTTGTTATATTTGTACACATATGTATGTATGTATGAATTATTGGTGTTCGAAAGATACGGGAACTTTGTTGAATTTCGTACTTTAAGAATATCTTTCTTTTGACCTAAGAATTAAGTTAAAAAAAGAGGTGCGAATTCAGGGCGATACACAGTTAAGTGAATACATTTCTATGGTCACAACTACTTTTCAGTTACTTTATATATGTATGTATGTATAAGTAACATAGTTCCCTTCACGCTCTATATGCATAAGAATAATAAATTAATATCTACTTCAATAACATTTAACTGATTAGTGTGAATTAATGGGAATGTAATTCCAAAGTTTAGAGTTTATCTCGTGCAATATATTTTTTTTTTTAACATAATATCTTTCAGGAAAGCCAATGCTCTTTTCCGTCGTTCCGCGAAACAGGCCAAGCGTAAATGTTTTCAGGATTTCACAAGCAAAATAAATCCTTCGTCTTGTCCTAAGTTAATATGGAACGCTTTAAAAAAAAACTTTCTGGAGTGCCTAGAAATCTAACCATTCAATGCGTAAAGGGGCCAACAGGTTTGGTAACCAATCCATCCGATATTTCCGAGTTATTTGCAAACCACTATTCTGAAACAAGCTCAGATATTTCATTCAGCACACAGTTTCAAACCTCTAAAACCACCACACTGTCCGACACTTCCTACTCTGTCTCTCCTTTTTCTTTTTCTGCTAAACAAATAGAAACCAGCATTTCACTGTCTGAATTCGAGTTCGTTGCATCTACCGTTAAGGGTAAGTCCCCGGGGCAAGATAAAATTTCTTATCCAATTATCAGACATATGCCAAAAAGTCTCAAGCTCCGAGTGGTAAAGCTTTATAACAAAATTTTCAATACTGGTGTCTACCCCCAATTTTGGAAAACGTCCTGTGTTATACCAATACTTAAACCACACAAATCCTCCGATGAACTTGCTAACTATAGGCCGATTTCCCTCCTTCCATGTATGGGCAAAAATTTTGGAAAAGATCGTGGCTAACCGCTTGATGTGGTATGCTCAGCGAAACAAGTTCATATCACCGAATCAAGTCGCCTACAAAAAAGGTCAAGGCACGTTAGATGCTTTAATCCAACTAGACTACTTCATTACTATCGCTTTGTCCAGCAAAAACCACGTGTCCGTACTATCTCTGGACTTTCACAGAGCTTTCGACAAAATTGGAGCCCATATTATTATCCGACAACTTAGAAAATGGAAAATAGGCCAGAATATGATACGTTTTATTACTAACTTTCTCACAAACAGAAAACTCAAAGTCAACGTAAATGGTTTTCTTTCTTCAACACTCCCGCTTTCTAATGGTACGCCGCAAAGCTCACCTCTTTCAGCCCTCCTTTTTATCATTGCTTTCGATTATATTAGTAGGATGATAAAAAATTACATAGGAGTTGAGCACCAGATCTATGCTGACGATGTCCTAATCTACACAAAAGTCTCTGACGTTAATTTAGCTCAATCCTTATTTACTAATATACTCGCCAGAATTGAGACTTGGTCACTGGAGTCTGGTGCTTCACTTTCCTTAGACAAAACACATATCCTTCATGTATGTAGGAAGCAAAATTGCAACGGTATTTCACTAACCCACAACCAAACTAACATCGAATGTAAAACACAGCTGTAAATACTAGGATTAATTTTTGACTCTAATTATAATTTTAATGCTCACTGTAAATATGTCAGAAACTCGTTAATGTCACGATTAAATATTGTTAAATATCTCTCGTCTAAGCATTCATTTATTCATCCGAACACACTAGTCAATGTTGTCAGAGCTTTGCTAACTTCAAAAATAGATTATGGACTCCCCATCTACGGCAATTGCTCCAAAAGCAGTATCAACCTTTTAAATGCACCATACCATTGCGCAATACGGCGAAGTCTCCGGGTCTTTCCAACCTCGCCAATAAAAACGATAATGGCTGAATCTGGTTTACCAACTATTCAAAATAAAATTATAGATTCTTCGCTTCAAATTCTTGCGAAAACGGCTGAGAACACCAACCCATTACTAAATACAACTATCACCTATGTCACGAAAAAAAGAAAAATTCCAAGAATACAATCGGCTATTTCGAGATGCTTAAGTTTCGCTGAAGAAAATAATATTTTACGTAACGCAACACGCAAATTCACCACTCGACATCCTCCCTGTCTGATCAATGATAAAATACTACAGAATAAGCTTATGTTTTTGTCCAAGCAAAACACACCAAACGAAGTCTTCCAACAAACCTTTGCTGAACTGGAATCTAATTACACAAATAATGGCTGGAAGTTATTGTTTACGGATGGCTCCAAGTCCATCGATTCCACTTCGTTAGCAGTTGTCACTGCCACAGGAGAAATTATTTGCAATTGGCTTCTTCCCTCAACGAGCTCTGTATTTACCGCTGAAGGATCTGCTATCCTTCATGCAGTTAATTACGCAAAAAAAACGAAAGGAAAGTTCCTCATCTGTACAGACAGCAAATCGTGTATGTCTGCAATAACGTCTCCTTCCAATCGCAATCCCATAATAGAAGTTATCAGGGACGCGGTTATTGGTGCCCCTCAGAAAATCCAAGTAATGTGGATCCCTGGCCATGCTGGTATTACAGGCAACCACTTTGCAGACCTCGCTGCGAAAAATGTAGCCAGAGCTCCTGCCTTAACATACTACGTCTCAACCAAACAAGACATTTCTAATCTTATTAAGCACAAAAGGCATCAAAAAAACGCAAGCGAATGGAAAACATTTAAACATCACTACGCGGTCATAAACCCAGCCAGAAATCGTATAATCTACTCGTCAACAGTTCCAACTAGCGCAATGAAGACATATACTCGATTAAGGATTGGACACACTATCATAACACACGCCCACTTACTATCGGGTGAAAGCCCATCCATTTGCCCCCTTTGCGATGACACCGCTTCTATCAAACACTTACTCACACTCTGTCCGATGCTTCACCCAACAGCCCACAACTCTGGCAACATTGATCTCATAAAACTACTAAGTGAACCTTCAGAAAAAAACGTGATGATTGTATATAGATTCTTAAAAACCAACGATTTGTTAAAATATATTTAAGCAACTTACATCTTTACTAACCCTTAGCAAATAGAATTTTTCACCTAGATATAATTACAAGACGGCTGAAGGCCTCGTAGCCAGTGCTGCGTTTATGTATTTATATAATAAAACTCTTTTTGTTATATGAATTATTATAAATAAATAAAATAAATAAATAAATTTGAAGATAGTCCATGTGTTGAAAAAATATAAAACGAGTTCAGCTATCATACGAGTAGATGACTGTTTACAAGAGGCAATGCATTTTATTAACTTAACTTTTTTCTATGTAGTTAAAAAGTAGAATGAATAATTATATCAAATATGAATCTATTTGGGAAAAGTATCTTGATTTTCATGACAAGCTCGTAGTCTCTTTTTAATTGCGCTTATCTACAATTTAATATTAATATTTTTCTGATACTGGATGTAAGAACCAACTATTTTCTTAACAATTAATTTAAATGAACACAAATAGTTAGTTAATTATAATGTTAGAAAATGTAGCGCAAAAATTCCATATTCATTATTCGAGGAAACCGTTAAGGAATTCCAATAATATTCGGTAACCTACTAATTGAGATATCTGGAGTTAATTTTGTTGAACATAACCACTGTAAATATATAATGTAAGAAGGAATAGGCAAAAGTCTCCAATGATGAAAACTGGAGAGAATAAACATATATGTGTATATATGCATATGTGTGTGTAATTGCCTGGTATGCCGCGATCGGCATCTGTCGTTAGTTTTAAGTCTTTCGTAGGAGGCGAGCGTGTGCAGACGTGAACAGTTAATAAATAAATGTCTATTTGAATCTAAATCTGATGTTCCAAGTATTTTATTTACATAGTTGTCTGTGGGTTTGCTGAAGTTACATGGTCTATTTTTGTATATAAAAACAACAGGTTATGGGCCCAGACACATGTGGCGGTTATTTAATTTGTTCTTTGGTAATATTAATAAAATAAGTGCAAGTGTGGACTAGTGAAGTGGCTGTGCAAAGAGTTGCAGTGAATAGATAAATATTGTGATTTATAATTTGCATACTTGCAGACACACATAAAAACATAAACGTTTGAGTTTCACAATATTGCGTATTGCGTATTGCATTTTACACACAGCGGGCATTTCTTGGAACGTAGCTTGAACTGTACTTGGTTTGCTTGTTTGTGTGTATACACAGTGATATACATCCAGACGTTTTGTGGTTTTGCTACGCCGTTATTCTTTGCTACGCCGTTATTCTTTGCTGATCGAAATGGAAAAACCAAAACGAAACATAAAACCATTCGACGGAGATAAGTATTCAACTTGGAAATTTCGTGTTAAGTCTTTGTTAGAAGAAAGTGAATTATTAGAGGTAGTTGAGAAGGTGCCAGAAAAAATAACTGATCAGTGGCAAAAGAAGGAGCGCAGTGCGAAAAATATAATTATAGAATATCTTAGTGATTCTTTTCTAATTTTTGCAAACTCCGAAAATAGCGCTAAACAAATATTTGCAAATTTAGATGCTATATATGAGCGCAGAAGCTTAGCTTCACAATTATCAATCAGGAAGCAACTGCTGGCATTGAAGTTAAAAGGCGACACAAATTTATTAAATCATTTTAATGTATTTGACGAGCTAGTGACAAACTTAATTGCGGCAGGTGCTAAAATGGATGAGATGGACCAGGTATCCCATTTACTTTTAACTCTTCCATCCAGTTTTGATGGAGTAATAACAGCGATCGAAACCTTATCAGAGAGTAATTTAACGTTAGCATTCGTTAAAACCCGTCTCCTCGATCACGAAATTAAATTAAAAACAGTCAGTAAGGACACGAGTGGTAAGGTATTGCAGGCTGTTAGTTTAAAAGAAAATAAAGAGATTAAAATAAAGCCAAAATTTAAAAATAAGAAACAGCCATTTAAAAAGAATTTTAAGCAAGATTCTAAATGTTTTCATTGTGGCAAGGCAGGCCACTATAAAAAGGATTGTTTTATTTTTAAGAAAAGTTTAGATAATCAAAATAAAGAAAAGCAGAAACAGGCTCAATTAGCAAATACTCAACCAAATCAGGGATTTGCTTTTATGATGAGGAGTATGAGTAGTTTGCCAGAAGAGAGCGACATTTTGTTTATAATTGATTCAGGCGCTTCTGATCACCTCATCAAAGATGCTGCATTGTTTGCTGATTACCATGACTTGACAACACCTGTGGAGATTGCTACGGCGAAGAATGGTATATGCATTAAAGCTACAGCGAAAGGCATGGTTCATCTGAAATGCTGTGGTAATGAAATTGCTTTGAAAGATGTGCTATACAGCAAGGAGGTGCCGCACAATCTCTTATCAGTGAAGAAAATGCAAGAAGCTGGCATGACCATTGAGTTTAATCCAGGAGGTGTCAGAGTCACAAAGAATGGCCAATTGGTTTTCGATGGAAACAGTGAGTATAACGTTTCGGTTATTAAATTTCAATTAAATCATAAAATATATCTATCAACAATTAAAAACAAGGCTGAGTATCGTTTATGGCATAGAAGGTTGGGGCATATTAGTCTTGGCAAATTTATGGAAATTAAACGTAATGATTTATTTAGTGATAATCATTTGATAAAGAAAATAGAGTTAAATACTGAACTATGTGAGGCTTGTATTAATGGAAAGCAATCGAGACTTAAGTTTGAAAATATTAAAGATAAAGAAAATATAAAACGACCTTTATTTGTAGTGCATTCGGATGTTTGTGGTCCGATAACACCTTCTTCAATTGATAATAAGAATTATTATGTAATTTTTCTAGATCAGTATACACATTATTGTGTGACTTATTTAATAACATACAAGTCCGATGTATTTTCTATGTTTAAAGATTTTGTTGCAAAAAGTGAAGCTCACTTTAATGTGAAAGTAGTAAACCTATATATTGACAATGGTGGGGAATATCTTTCTAATGAAATGCGAGAGTTCTGTATAGAAAAAGGCATTAGCTATCATTTAATATCATTTAACGATTCCCCACGCTCCACAATTAAATGGTGTAGCTGAGCGTATGATCAGAACGATAACTGAAAAGGCTCGGGCAATGATTAATGGAGCTAATATGAGTAAACAATTTTGGGGTGAAGCTGTTTTAACAGCGACATTCTTGATAAATAGAAGTCCAAGTAGATCATTGCATAGTGTAAAGAAAACACCATATGAGATGTGGCATGACAAAAAGCCAATTTTGAAATACCTTAAGATATTTGGTTCAACAGTATATGTTCACAATAAAGTGAGAAAGCGAAAATTTGATGAGAAGTCAATTAAGTGTATACTTGTTGGATATGAACTAAATGGTCTCAAATTGTGGAATGTGGAATCAAGAAAGTTTATGACAGCTAGAGATGTTGTGGTGGATGAAACGAATGTTTTAAATTCTAGGACTGCAGATAGCTGTCCTGAACAGCTTGAGGACTCTGTCATGGAACTTGAAAGTAATGATCAAGTTGAAGGCTCTGTGTTGGAAAATGCGGATAAAGAGCAAACAGTTGAAACTTTGTATGAGAATGCAAAGAATGAAGAGTCAGTTATTCCATTGGGAATGGAAGGAAATATTGATAAATCTGATATTTTAAATACAGATGAGCAGCCTAGTGAAAATTCCATAAATCTAGATAATGCCGATCCAGTTATAAATACTGGAGATAACTCGCAACATTCTGACGTAATCAGAAGAAGTGAAAGATTAAAAGATAAACCTAAATTGTCATATAGATTATTAGAAAAATGTCTAATGAATGCTCACACATGTTTCAATAGTATTCCAACTAGTTATGAAAAAGTAAAACATCGAAGTGATCGAGTTTATTGGGAAAAAGCAATTCAAGATGAATTGCAATCACATTCTGAAAATAATACTTGGTCATTAGTAACAAAACCCGATAACAAAAATATTGTTGATTGCAAGTGGGTATTTACAATAAAACAAGATGAATGTGGTAATTTAGTTAGGTACAAAGCTAGACTTGTAGCACGAGGCTTTACCCAAGAATACTTAACAGATTATGATGAAACATTTGCACCTGTTGCACGAATATCTAGTTTTCGCTTAATGCTAGCGCTTTCAAACCAATATGGTTTAAAAATGCATCATATGGATGTAAAAACAGCATTTTTAAATGGAGTTTTAAAAGAAGAAATTTATATGAGAGTTCCTGAAGGGTTAGTACATAATGATAATACAGTCTGTAAATTAAATAAAGCTATTTATGGTCTTAAACAAGCAGCTAGGTGCTGGTTTCAAATGTTTGAGGATTCTTTAAAAGAAGTAGGATTTGTAAATACAGGAGTCGATCGTTGTATTTACATAAAAGACAAAAAAGATATTTCTAAAAATATCTATGTATTATTATATGTTGATGATGTTATAATAGTTACTGAAAATATTGTTACAATGTCTAAATTTAAATCATATTTAATGAGTAAATTCAAAATGATTGACTTGTTAGATATTCGATATTTTATAGGAATAAAAATAGAGAGAACAGAAGATCAAATGTATATGAGTCAATCAGCTTATATAAATAATGTGTTAAGTAAATTTAATATGCAAGATTGTAAACCTGTCAGTACACCACTTCCCAGCAAAATAAACTATGAAAATTTAGCATCAGATGAATTGATGGATGCACCATGTCGGAACGTGATTGGTTGCTTAATGTACATAATGTTATGTACACGTCCAGACTTAAGTGCATCAATAAGCATACTGAGTCGCTATACAAACAATAATAATAAGGAACTATGGCAATGCCTAAAAAGAGTTCTGAGGTACCTAAAGGGTACGGTTGATTTAAAATTAACTTTTAAGAGAAATCTTAATTACGAAAATATTATTATTGGATATGCAGATTCTGATTGGGCAGGAAGTGAAACAGATAGAAAAAGTACAACTGGCTTTCTATTTAAAATGTTTGATAGTTGTTTGATTAGTTGGTGTACAATGAAACAAAGATCAGTAGCAGCTTCTTCGACAGAAGCAGAATATATGGCATTATTTGAAAGTGTGAGAGAGGCATTATGGTTGAAGTCGTTAATCTCTGAAATTAAACTTAAATTGGATAAGCCAATAAATATCTATGAAGACAACCAAGGATGCATAAGCATAGCCAATAATCCAACTTGCCATAAACGAACAAAGCATATAGATATAAAATATCACTTTACTAGAGAACAAATCGAATGTAATCTTATATCTCTTGAGTATATCCCTACAGAAATGCAGTTGGCTGATGTCCTGACAAAATCATTACCTACAGCCAGATTCATTCAACTACGGCAGCAACTGGGACTTAATGAATAAACTTAATTTTCACAACATGGATATTCTGAACAATTCATAAATTTTTGAATATAAAATATATTAAAATGAATTTAGCTTTGGATCTTTAAAAACTTTAATGAATTTAATTTTTTTTTGAAGATATAATATGTTAAAATTAATTTAACTTAAGATTTTTGAACTTTAATGAACTTAATTTTGCTTTTGAATATAAAATATGTTAAACTTAGTATATGAATTTATATTATTATGTATAATTATTAGTATTACTAATTTTGAATGGTCTGATTAGGTTTTACTGGGTTTTCCTAATCCTTGCAGCAAATGCTGGACCATGAATAATTGTATCTCCCCAGAAAGCACATGCTCGTCGTATAAGAAATATTGTAACTTTTGAATAACATTTAAATTTTTTTTTCATTGAAACTTTTGAGGAGGTGTGTTGAACATAACCACTGTAAATATATAATGTAAGAAGGAATAGGCAAAAGTCTCCAATGATGAAAACTGGAGAGAATAAACATATATGTGTATATATGCATATGTGTGTGTAATTGCCTGGTATGCCGCGATCGGCATCTGTCGTTAGTTTTAAGTCTTTCGTAGGAGGCGAGCGTGTGCAGACGTGAACAGTTAATAAATAAATGTCTATTTGAATCTAAATCTGATGTTCCAAGTATTTTATTTACATAGTTGTCTGTGGGTTTGCTGAAGTTACATGGTCTATTTTTGTATATAAAAACAACAAATTTCATCCACTTTTGGCATCATGACATGCAATTATCTTAATAAGACATTGTATTATTAGATTCCTATATTACAGTGGGAAACCCCAACTTAAATATCCATCTCATCCTTTCGCTTTTCAGTATACAAACCAAGCAGTACTGGCTGTATCGCGATAAAACTTTGCACGAATAATGTCTTTCTAACTAAAAAGCCCCTAGCCGTTATATTAACAACTTCTTAATTTGTACACTGTAAAGGGAAAAGTCACTCCCCTTTAACAGAAATCTGCGAGGAAAAACACAACACCAAAAATTATATAAAGAATTCTATCAAGCAAAACTTCCTTTGGAAAGCCCAAAAGTACTTTAAGTCACCAGCAGACTCCAACATGCCTCTAAGGCAGTTGAATGTTAATTGGGCACGATAATATTACTCCGAAAAGGCTAATTAAGTTGCCAAACCTTGCCAGGCGTTCGATAAGGTCTGGCATGGAGAACTTTTATGGAAAATCAAAAAAGTTTTACCTTACAACTTCCATAAAACTTTGGAGCCATATTTAAGAAACAGGAAATTTACAGTTAAAGTAGCAGACTTCATATCAGAAGAACGAGCAATAAGGGCTGGTGTACCTCAAGATAGCGTGCTAGGCCCTACTCTGTATATAATACTTATACGTATGTATTACTGTGATCACGTTGAAAGATTAATTTAGATTAAGAATATTGGTAATACTGTTAGTGACATTTATGCTAAATTTCACGTCAAAATATTGATTAGTATTTGAGATACGCCTCGGTTTGAGAGGCTCTAAAGTGAGTTCTTCGAAAACAAAGAAGTGCGTAATACACAATCTCATACTGAATTGGTTATTCGTGATCATTTCGCCACATTTTCAACTAATATACGTATCGTGCCGCAAACACTGCATTCGCCTGATTTACCTTCGTGTAAATTCTGGCTATTCATCAAATTCACATGACCACTCCGAGGACACCGTTTTGACTCAATTGAGGATATAAAGGCTGAATCAAAGAAGGCTCTGATGGCCATCACGACGGAGGATTTTTCCAAGTGCTATGATGACTGTAAAATTCGTTGGCATAAATGTATTGCAGAGGGAGGGGATTACTTTGAAGGAGATGAAATGGACAAAATTCATCTTTCAATTTGATCACAGTAGTATATAGCAGACATTCCAACAGTATTAACATCCACTTTCACGGATGACACAGCTCTGATAAGCCGTAACAAATGACCCATCAGAGCATCAAGAGTATTCGAGCAGCACTTAACATCGATTTCGTAACAATGAACCTTGCCTTGCGCCACCTTGCATGTACATATATGCAACCTATATAGGAGGCGGAGTCACGCCCGCTTTTTGGAAATGTTTAACCCACAGCCCTTGTTACTGCAATCCCCTGTGCCAAATTAAAGTTTTATATTTTAATTTAGTTCTTAGATTATGGCTCAACTATTAGAAGGTTTTCGCTTAGTGGCTTTCTGTGGGTATGGCTGCGGTCCGATAACGCCCATTTGCGAACTCGCCTCGTTTTTTCCAAGGAACTCGTATACCAAGTTACATTAAGATATCTGAATTTTTACTCAGGTTACAGCTTGCATGGACAGACGGAGAGATTTAAAGTATAGCAGATAGTAAGCTTGATATGACACTCAAATATTTATTTCAATTTGTACTTGAATCATATGTTTTCTTTCTCTCTCATTTTAATAAATTCGCAATTATAGCAAAACGACTCAGCGTGTCTTTATACATAACTTCTCGAAGGCATTTTGTACTATTGTCGTACATGAAATCGCTTTAATTGCTTAAAAAGCAAAACTTTTTAATTTGTAATCGTCCTTTCCCATGTTAAGTAACACCCACGATCAAAACAATTTTTTACTTTTGTAATTTGTGGTAATCACAAAACTTGGTAAAATCGGTTCAATAGGCTCCCACTTAGCATATAATAGCTGATACTATACTATAATACTATAGTTTATTGCCGAACATATGTGAAATTGGTCTGTGAATTATCTTATCTCCCATACAGTTGCGTAGCTAGGGAGGGGGCCGTCGTCCCGGGCGCAATGTCTTGGGGGCGGCAAAACGATCTTCGCTGTTTTTTATTATTCAGAAAAATACTTCAATAAATTTTTTTTACAAAATTTATTATAAAAGATAAAGAGTTGTACACTCACAATGTAATAATCTGAATAACAATGAAAAATATTAATTTTTACTCGAATACTCTTCAGTCTTTGAGTTTGTCTTATATCTTTTGGCTTATATCTTTCTTAAAAATAGTGATAGAACTTAAAGACGCTCTTTTCTAGCTTTGTCTAGCGACGTGTCACTCACACAGTTACCCTATGCTTTGAATGTAACAAATACTTTTATTTCTCCAAATTTTCAAAAATGGTATTTAAAAACTCCAATTCGGGCAAAACTTCCTGCAAATTGTGTCAAAAGTGTACAAGATATAGGGCGAAAATGGGTTTTTTCTATGTCTTTTAATAAGATGTCTTGTAAATTTACTATCAATTTCCTCAAAAACCGTATTGTGAGAATTTTGGAACTTCAGAATTTGCGTGGCTTCTAGTTTCTAAATTGTATATACTTAATATCGAAGATATTTTCTAAAAATTCACTTTTGTTCGAACCACCTCATGATAGGTAGATAAAGGGGGGCGGCAGAACATCCTTGGCCCCGGGAGCCCGAAGTTGTAGCTACGCCACTGCTCCCATATTTACGTATAACAAATATTATGTACATGCATATATACAAATATGTCGGTCAGTGTGTGAGTTATTTAGATATGTATGTATAAAATTGCTTCAAAATATGTTCTCAAGTATATCTGAGCAATGTCAAAGTTTAATGCAGTTTATATGTAGTTATTGCATTTGAAGAATAATAAAATTATATTGATAGTTTAGAGTTGCAAATGAATGGTGTTTGTGTAGACCTTGATATAAGTAAGCTTCATATCCGTATTACATTAAATTTCGGTCATCTGCTTGACCTTTTTTACATCATCTCAATATATTAAATTTATCGTCTTCGTTTGAGTTAATATCACATATGTATACTATATGTACATACTATACATATGTATCTCATTTGAAGATAATTTTAATACAATTTTAGCTGTCGCGAAGTAAAATATAACAAAAAAATCAGTGAGTCTATAACGTGTAATATTCTTAATAAAATACCAATTTTGATTGTAACCCATTTCGTGAAATAATGAATATTGAATTCTTTCACAACATTTTTTAATCTAAATTTTTGTCAACATGAAAATATTTCTCCAGTTTCGATCTTATGTGATTGCGAGAATATAAAATGTTCGGTTACACTCGAACGTATCCCTTACTTACTTGTTTTAAATTGTTATTATTCTATTATTTTAAATTAAATCTCTTTAAATTTTTCGTAAATCAAAGTTTTACCAAAATAATAACATTTTTTTATTTTGGTTGTTTAATTAATCGTATTATATGCTTACAATTTAATTCTGCTGGGATTTGGCTGTGCTTCGATCGCCCCATAAGGTATTTATCCTCGTTGTTGCTATCTTCAGAATCATATATATCTTCGACACTCTTCCATTCTTCTATACCATCTTCCTCAAAAGAATTGTTTGTATTTTCTCTTAAATCTGTAGAACCGTCTTCATTTTTGTTTGATTTCAAGTCTTCAGTAAAGTATCGATCTGTGTTAGTTGGTCGATAAATATTAATATCAATATCATTTATAATATCGTTGTCATTTGTGTTATCGATATCAATGTTATATCTAGTTGTATTCCAATATGGCCATCTACGATAGTTTGAATATGATGGAGGATATGGGTATGGGTAAGGCTGGTGATAGATGTCGGATGGGGGCAGGGGTATTATATATGGCTGTGAAGGACCGCGATCATGATGATGATGTAGACCATATTCTCTATGGTGATAGTTATAGTCTGTGTGATCCGGTGGTCCGATTGGTCCTGGCAGTCCCACGTAGCCATGACGTCCACTGTGCCCTATTGGACCGGAATCTCCCTTATCGCCTTTGAGACCTTGAGGTCCTTTCTTACACGGGAAACCGGGTATTCCAGGTTTACCATCATGTCCGTTATAACCGGTTGGTCCTGGTGGCCCAGGTGGCCCTGGTGGTCCAGGTAGACAATGACAGGGACCGGAATGACCCGAATATGTTATCGGGACAAGTTGAACTTGTGAAGACGGCACTCCTATATATCTGCCAGTTTCTTTATTTGCGGCAACGGTTTTTCCTTCAGTACTGGCAGTCCTTACCCATAATGTGTAAACTGAAATTATATAAAATTAAAATAAAGTTTTGGGTGCATAAAATTATAAATTTCGGCTTACAACTAAATATAAATGTCCAAAGAACTAACTTCATTTTGGAACTGTTCGTAATAAAGCATTAATTTTCCTTTTATAAAGATCATGGAGAATTTCTTTTACACATACACAAACTTAGAAGACATTTCTCTTTTCAGTTCTCATTCCGTTTCTAATGTACTGAATAGCCATCTATCGGTAGTTGCTCATCCAGAGAACTTTTAACATTTCAAAGTTCTCTGGCTCATTTTCATAAAAATGTCATTCATTGTGCATACATACATATGCATTCAACGTACCTAAATAGACTTATACTTGTATACAGTGGACCAATAAAGTTTACATAACCTAGTTTTATTAAATTACGACACGTTTATTTGTTATAAAATGAATAAATTTTGTGGTTTTTTTCTATCCATTTCAAAATACACAAATAAAAAAAATTAATGCTAAAGCTGAAAATGTGCCTAACTCATATCAAAAAAGGTTACGTATACCAATCATTATTTATATAAATCAAAAGTAATTACAACAGTTTTAGCGGTTTTTGGCCAACATTTTGTTGCAATTTTTGACCCTAGATTTCTCCCCACTCGATTTCTAGTATTATTTCCGGTTATTTTGACCCACTTAATCGATGATCCAGTTTTTGGCCTTATTTTGAAGAAATTCGATGTTTGGATCAAATAAAAAAAATTAATGCTAAAGCTGAAAATGAGCCAAATTCATATCAAAAAAGTTTACATGCACCAATGATTATTTACATAATTCAAAAGTAATTACAATAGTTTTAGCGGTTTTTGGCCTACATTTCCTTGCTATTATTGTCCCTAGACGTCGACGTATGCTCCCTACTCGAGTTCTGGTATCATTTTTGGATATTTTGATCCACTAAGCCCATAATCCGTTTTTTGACCTTATTTTGAAGAAATTCGTTGTTTTCGAATACGGTTTCCAAAAAGTCTAGTGGTTGCGGGATTATTGGAGTTATTTTTATTTCCATAACAATCATTCACGTAGAAGATAAGACGTGCGTTTTGGGTCGTTATGCTGTTGTAAATAGAAGTGGCTGCTATTAACAGCCGATTTAAGCACATTTCAAATTTAAATTATTTTCTTAAAATGTTCAGATACATATGCTTATTAAAAGCTTAAAGCTTTAGCATTAATTTTTTCTTATTTGTGTAAAAAAAGAATATTTTGATATGCTAAGTATACATAAAATGGATAGAAAAAAACCACAAAATTTATTCATTTTATAACAAATAAACGTGTCGTTATTTAATAGAACTAGGTGTATGTAAACTTTATTGGTCCACTGTACGTATTTTATATGCATTTTCTTTATTTTAACAATGTGATTTGTATCAAAGGTGCGAGTTTTAGCGAATATGGAGTAAAGAAAAACCGGCACTCCACTTGCCTTGGTACCGTTTCTCCATAGCAGAAATGTTCGTCACTTACGTTCCCTAAATTTTCGGGGAAAAATCCAGAAGGGAGTCCAGAAAGTGAATTTTAAGGGACATGTTACATCCCATTTTTTTATAGGCAGTAAGTAGTTCAGTCACAAGATCTTTGTAATAATTGTCAACTTTCACATTTTCAAGAAAATTTTTAACAATGCTTTTAAAGGCACTCCAGGCTCGTATTTCAGTTTCTTTGAGCATTTCCTCAAATGTTTCATCTTTCATTAGTTCTCCTATTTTGCTTCACTGACTCTTGGAAATTTTTGTTTGAGATACAGAGCCCTCTTCCATTTCCGTCCATTGCCTTTACAAAATTCTTCATTAAACCCAATTTAATATGCAAAGGTGGTAGTAATACCTTTTTGGAATCAACTAGAGGTTCATTGGTAACGATTTTTTGTCGCAGAGTGAATGCCTGACGTACTGGCCACTGCTCGGTGTGGTCATGTGAATTTGCTGATAAGCCTGAAGTTACGCGAAGTTAAATGAGGCGAATGCGGTGGTTGCGGCACGATATTAATTGAAAATGTGGCGAAATAATCACGAATAACCAATGCAGTATGAGATTGTGTATTGTCACACTTTTTTGTTCAATAAATTCAGACATAATGAAAGTCGAAGAATTCCCTTTTAGAGCCTCAAATATTAATCAATATTTTGAGGTGAAATTTAGCATAGATGTCACCAACAGGACTACCAACTTAGAGAAAAAAAAAGTTACTGATTCGAAAAACACGCGAAGTATAAATAAAGTCATCTTTCAATTTGATCATACTAGTATTGTAAAATCTAAAGCCGCAGGTTACTGAATATCTGTGGGTGATAGAAAAATTCTGTTTTGTTGAAAATTACAAAAAGTGCCGAAATTCACTAATTCCCATATATAACAATTAAACATTTTTGATCTTTTGGTAAGAATATGTGGGTCCTGAGAATAATGTGTCAAAACTGGGAAAAATAGGATCAATACTTACAATAGCCTCCACATACCTAATATAAAGATTTTCGAAATTTGGTTGGACTTTTGAATGCATATGTATATCGGCAACATGAAGTGATTCTATGACCTATAATATAAGTAAATAAGATGACAAATATTATGTAATCAATCTACGATTTCGTTATATAGTGAATGTTAAATTCTTACGCAACATGTTTTAACATACAGTTTGAATGTTTTTGAGCATTGCAAATTGCGGGAATATAAAATGTAAGATTACACACGAACTTAAGACTTCCTAACTGGTTTTTATTTTATACCTTATTCTGTCACTTAATCACGAGATTTAGGCTGTTGAGTAGATTATCCCACTAAAGTACTAGATTTAAAAAGATTTAGACATCCAAAAATAACACTTGTTATTCCCTGAAGAGATTTGAAACTAATCTATTCGAAATTTCCATATGCGACTTCGATTTAATGCCATCTATTTGTCAATATGGAAATTTATCGCATTATCACAGCTCATTTATAGCCCTGACAGACGAGCAAAATTAATGCGCCTTAAGCAACGCTAATGCGCATTTCAATTTTATGGTGACAGGCGGCAGACTTGTGCATTTGACAGCTGATAGTGAAATTTGTTTATTTATTAAAAAAAAGTGAAATAAAAGTGTGCGAAAAAGTGAAGAATATTGGAAAAATGGATAGCAAACTGTGCGTTGTTTATTTTCTGTCATCTAAAAATATTAAAATTTGTTTTTGTTAATATACTTGCACATAATTTAATTAGCAATATAAAAACTGTTTACCTCTGAAGCTGTAAACACAAACAAGGCGGCAGATTTCAAGCGACATCTGTCAAACAATATCAAAAATCTGTCATTTTTAACCAATGTTGCCTCCTAAATTCAGCCAAATGCACGAAATTCTTGTGCATTACAAACTTGCATTCACATGGGTCAAATGAGTAAATAAATGTAACTTACCGTGCGATTCTGTAACTTGAGACAGTATCAAGTCTCTAAATTTGAGATTTTAAGTTAGAGAAAATTTTTGAGACTTGAGATGATATTGCTATTCTGTAAGTGACAGTCACAAAATCTATTACATTTCATTATTCAGAGATGTTTTTACACTTGAATGAAAATAAATATGTCGATAACAAATATTAAATTTTCTATAACATAGTCAAAAACATAATTATCAATGAAAATAAAAATATATGTTGACTTTGTTTCATAATATTTACGAAATTTATGTAAAATTGATTTATTTTTAACCTTTTCGTGTTTGAGTTGCTTACAAAATATAAAGAAACGACAATCGATTAATATCTATGATGATCTCTATTCAGTATATTCAAAATGGCAGACAAGAGTTCTTTTTAGTTTTGTGACCTGCTAACTACCAGATCTCAATATTTTGAGACTAACGCTAGAGACTGTTTAGTGAATAGTAACTAGTCTCAAATTGAGACTTTGCCTCAAAATGTCTCAAATAGAGACTAGAGACTGGTTACAGAATCCCGCTATTAAGCTCGCTAATGCATATTAGCGCTGTCGTCTGTCAGGGCTGTTAGACACTACAAGGAGAAAAAAAAAGAAAACCAACAAACGATTTAAAAGCAATGCAAATAAATTAAAATCCTCCGAATAAAAAATGCTTCCATATTTCCATTAAATATAAAATATTTAAAACAAGACGAATTTTATAACATTTATTTCTTTTAATAAATATTAAACGACGTGATTTCTTGAATGTCAAAACTTATGTTTTATAAATCTCCAATAGTAGCGAGAATAGTGTAGATTAGTTAATAGATAAATGTGATCTATACACTTAAAATTTTAGGTCCGAATATATTATATTTGCAAATAATCATCATATATGTAGTATGTACGTGCACGTTGCTTATACGAACTTTACCCTGCAAGACGGAGGTAACAGATTGCACAAACACATTAGGGGTATTCGGGATCTGTTGTATTTGCCATTGTATTTTTGTATTCGTGGTTTCTGTGGTTTTTTTAGTAAAAATCCAACAACAAAATATACATACCATTCAAATACAACAGTGTAAGAAAATACAATAGTGCGACCCTATTGTAATTGTGGTTTTTGTTTCGTACATTTCTCACAGCTGATCACATTTAAAAAGATGGCTGAAATGATGGACGCTGTAAGTTTTTATTGCTAAGCTTTTTTTTAAATATTTTAATAAAAAGTCTATTTTACAGAAGTTAAAAAAGGATAAAATAAGGCGGCGGGAAAAACCTAATAAGAAATGGACAGAAGAAGAAGTGGGACAAGTTCTTAACTATTTGCAGGAGCATCCGTCATTTGAAGTAATTTGCAGCTATTCCTATTTTGTTTGTTTATATTTATTTGTATGGACGCTTGTATATCTTTTTATACTACAGATGCCTTCTGCACAAATTTTTTACAAAAAAATTACTATTAGAAACAGGAATATCAGCAGATTGGAATTTAGTTCGGTGGAAAGTACGCAACATCCGCAACGCATACAACAAAGCAGAGCAGTTTAGAAATGGGACAGGCACCGGCCTGTTAGAGGAACAAGGTATCGAAAGTATTGATCGTAAGTATAATGAATTTCGAAATTTATATTTTATTAGTAATTTATTTTATGCTTTTAGAAAAACTGAGCAAGATGCGTCCCCATTATAAGCGATTGCAGAGCATATTTTTTAAGAGCAAATCGGCAGACTCGACACAGTACGTGTTCCAGTCCGAAGATGGTACAACTAATCATGGTGAATGTGAAATTATTCAGCAGAGCGAATATGACAGTGGTAGTATGTTCGTTGACGAAATTGCGACAACGACTGAAAGCGAACATGATAATGTATTTTATACGTTGCCGAATGATACCTATCGAAATTGCAACACCAGTTTCTTCTAAACGAGCTCAAAATATAAATGACAACAAGGCAGTAGAATTCGCTGAAAAGATGAGGAAATCGGCACCGAAAACAGCAATTAGCAAATTATTTGCACTACAATCGGAAAGAAATGAGCTACAAATGCAACGCTTAGAATTAGAAAAGGAGAAACACAGAGACTACATTGAAAGGGAGGAAAAACGGATAAGTATAGAAAAGGAGAAGTTTGTTTTGGAAAAAGAAAGACACGAGAAGATGTTTGAGCTGGAAAAAGAAAAATTAGCCATAGAAAAAGAGAACAATAAGGATAAATTAAAAATAATATAATTAAAAAGCTATTTATTTATAAGTATTTAAGTTACCTACCGTTCACATCAGCAATTTGATTTTCACAATTATCAACAATAAAATCTAATATTTTAGTTTTTTCGCTTTTTCGCGGCATATTTCTCACTTTTGTTTATTTGTTGTGGCACAAAAATCAGCTGTTCGGCAAATTTTACAACGACATTATAATGGGTGTGTTCGCGATTTTCTTGTGTATTTCTGAATTCGTTGTAAAAAGAAGGACCCAGAAGGAATCGTCGGAGACCCAATAAAGTATATATAAAAGATCAGTATGTCGAGCTGAGTCGATTTAGCCATGTCCGTCTGTCCGTCTGTCTGTATATATATACGAACTAGTCTCTCAGTTTTTAAGATATTTTTTTAAAATTTTGCAAACGTCATTTTCTCTTCAAGGAGCTGCTCATTTGTCGGAACGGCCGATATCGGGCCACTATAACATATAGCTGCCACACAAACTGAACGATCGTAATCAAATGCTTGTATGGAAAACTTTCACATTTGACAAGATATATTCACGAAATTTGGTATATGTTAATTTCTAAGGCAACAATGTAATCTCCGAAGAAATTGTTTAGATCGGTTAACTATAGCATATAGCTGCCATACAAACTGAACGATCGGAATCAAGTTCTTGTATGGACAACTTTCACATTTGACAAGATATATTCACGAAATTTGGTATATGTTATTTTTTAAGGCAACAATGTAATCTCCGAAGAAATTGTTCAGATCGGTTAATTATAGCATATAGCTGCCATACAAATTGAACGATCGGAATCAAGTTCTTGTATGGACAACTTTCACATTTGACAAGATATATTCACGAAACTTGCTATATGTTATTTTCTAAGGCAACAATGTAATCTCTAAAACACTTGTTTAGAACGGATTACTATAGCATATAGCTTCCATACAAGCTGAACACATAGTTACTAACAGAAATGCACCTGTGAAGGGTATTTAGCTTCGGTGCAACCGAAGTTAACGTTTTTTCTTGTTTATAATTAATTTCTTATACATATACATACATATGTATATATAGTAGGCCGGGTCGATTTGCGGGGAGACAAAAAAATCGCCCATTGCTCTATGAAAATCATATTCTAGGGATCAAAATAAGAAACTTTGCCAAAGGAACCATACCTCTGAAACGAGTTCTGATGTCCCCCAATTTAGGTCGAACTTTTGGGTAGGGTCAAATTTTGAAATAAAATTGAAATTACCATTTCATTCTTATTACCTCTGAAAGTGAGGAGAACTAAAGCAATAACCACTACGGTATTTCAAAAAAAATAATAAGTGAAGTGACCATTCCAAATCAAAAAGTTTACAATGAATCCACCATCCTCTACACCGCAAGATGAAGCAACTACATCAACAACTATCGAAAACCCAATGAGTCATATACCCAAGCACGATGTTACTGTTTTTGGTGTGTCTACTGATTTGACTGATCTTCATTTACCAACCCATCTGGATATCTTGAGATATTATTTTTACTTAAGCAAAAGTGCTAAAACAGAACAAAAAAAGTTTTCCCATAAATCATTCACTATTCAAGTACAAGATAACCCTTTCGCGGACACGTCGGCATAATCCGACACAACGAATGTCTTAAATTGGACACGTCGGTATATGCCTACATAGAAAAAAAATCGTATATAAACACGTCGGACATAGGGGACGTCTACTGCATTGGTTTTATATGTAGTAGCTTATTGTGTGCCACTGCAGAAGCAATCAGATTTACATAAGTTAGTGTCCCAATTCGATTTGTTTTTTTTTTTTTTTCTTAACTATAAGGGAAATTTTCGTGAGTGGGACAAAAACATCACGTCGGTTATAGCCGACGTACTTATTTGTATTTTTGCACAGTTGCAAAAAGAGTGTCATTGCGTGAGGACGTAATATTTTTGGTAAGTTTTATTTTTTTACTTTCCCTGTTTTTCCTGTGTTATTTTTGCTTTGACGCTGAAAAAATTAACTTATAGAAATGGATCACGAAAAACAACAAGAACATTTACAAAAAATGTTTGATGAGTGCTGTACCGACGATTCGTCAGAAGAGGACCCGTATCAAACCGACGGCGATGGCGATTCGGACGTTGATAGTGATGAGGAAAGTGCATGCATTGCAAGCGATGGTGAAGCCAATGACTCCGGATCGGACGATGTAGAAGCGGATGAAAATATTGATTCCGAAACGGACGATGTAGAAGCAGATGAAAATATTGATTCCGAAACGGACGATGTAGAAGCGGATGAAAATGACAAGGATTGGCATGACACGGTTAGCGATATACCAAATTTTAGTTTCGATTCTACTTCGTCTGGTATAAAAATCGAAATAAGTGGCACATCGTCTCCAATTGATCTCTTCAATAAAGTATTTAATAACAACATCATGGAGCTACTTATTAGCTGTACAAATGAATACGGACTTAAATTAAGTAACCAGCAGAGAGGTAGCAGATTCAAAAGGATGATGAAATTTTCACCCGTTGATCGTCCTGAAATGTTAAAATTTTTAGGTTTGTGTCTACTTCAAGAGCAAATTAAAGTACCAAAGATTCGTCAGTTATTTTCGAAATCTGCACTATACTATCACCCGGCATTCTCTGCGACAATATCCGGCAGAAGGTTCGAACAAATCTTGAGATGTCTTACTGCTAATCATGTGCGAGGCGAGTCACATATGGCAAAAATATTTAATTTCGTAAAATTGATAAATCAGAGTTTTCAAGCTGCTTTGTGGCCGTCTGAGCAAATTGTCCTAGATGAATCGTTGTTACTCCATAAAGGTAGACTCGTTTTTCGTCAATACATTAAATCGAAAAGGGCACGATTTGGAATACAATTCTTTCAACTATGCGACTCATCCAGCTATGTTTTAAATATTGAAACTTATAAAGGTAAACAACCAGATCCAACGAAAGTTCAAAAATCGACGCAATTGTTAATCGACTTGTTACTCCATACTTTGGGAAGGGTCATCACCTATTTTCGGACAGCTATTATAACAGTATAAATTTATCTCATGATTTATTGCTGCACAAAACTCACACTACTGGAACGTTAAGAAGTAATCGAAAAGGTAATCCAATTGAAGCGACAGAAAAGAAATTAAAAGCAGGTCAGTATATTTGGAAAAGACAAGGAAAGGTGTATGTATCAAAATGGTACGACAAAAGAGATGTCCTATGTATCACCGGCTATGTATACCGGCTACAGTCCACAGATGGTTATAACAAAGAACCGATTTGGGGTAGGAAAGTCAAAACCACTTGAAATTGTGAGATATAATGAATTTATGGGTGGCGTTGATCGCACTGATCAAATGAATTCTTATTATTCAAGTCCTGGTAAGACGATTCGGTGGTATAAAATGGTTATATTCCGAATGCTAGATTTGGCAGTACACAATTCATTTTTGTTGTACAAAAAAAGATTTCCGGCAAAATCAAAAATGGAATTTTTAACTTTTTTGATAATTGATATATGCTATGATAGATTTGCCGAAATCAAAATTTCATCCAGAAAAACCTAGTCGCAAACGTAGATTGACAGTTCCAATTCAAATTGATCATTTTTTGGAAAACATACCCCGCAAAGGTACAAAAAAATAATATATTCGATGTCGTCAATGTTCTAAGAATGGCGTTCGTAAGGAAACCAGTGTGTGAAGTTAACCCTGGACTATGTATTGGCGAGTGTTTTACTGATTGGCAACAACAGCAATCGTCAAATCTAGATTAACTTTTTTAGGTTCCCTTTTTTTATTCTTATATATTAGTTTTTAGTTTAAAAGTATTTGGAGATATATGCATAACCTGCTTATTTTATAAACATAAATTTTATATAAGTATGTACACAAAAACCAAATGAATGGACTGTGAATCGAAAATTTTTATTTTTCTAAAATAAATGAACATTTATTCTATGAAACTGAATATTCTTTCATATTATTTGTTGTATTTTAGCCTAATTACACAGAAAGAAAAATACACTTTTATTGTCAGATAATGACTACGTGTCCCACAGTAACATCATATTGCATGAAATAGGACATGTCGGCTCTGTCCGACGTCGAGCATATCCGACGTGTCCCTATAACAAATCAAAGTCCCTAACTAGGACACGTCGGTGTATGTCGGCATAGTATATTTTTTTTGTTTTGAGTAAAAATTAAATATTCAATGAACCACAAACCCAAAACTGAAATCGGAATTCAATTATCGGCTTTATAAGCCAAATAAATGCATGTGTCATTCTGATGACATTTACTAAAGGGATAAGTTGATTGGAATTTGGGAAAAACTTGGTATGGAAATAATGCTGAAAAGAAGTGTATGTAATAAATTGAATAAATTGCTTGACAAGTATCAAGAGCAAATCAAGAGAAGAAACAACACCCAACAACGTACGGAGTATCTAAAATCTCTGGAAACAATTTTTTACATTGGAACACGTAAATGCGATTTGAAGGCAGCTCCATGTGCATGCGGCTGGGTTCCCGAACGCCTCAAAGAGTTCATGCACGATCAAGATAATCAGAGAGGACTAACAATGAATGCATTTATGATGGAAACTGAAGAGCAAGGAGCAACGTCTATGTCATCAATGCCAACATACCAAGATCCCGATGATTCAACATACGCACCGCCACCGGTTCAAGAAGATATGGATAGAAGCACAAGTTCACAATACACAGAGAGATACGATTGTTTTAACTTTGCCTTGGTATGTGACAGATTTGGTGTGCCTGACAGAGTAGCATCAGCATTGGGAACCGCTCTTTTGCAAAATTTTAAAATTAAAGATAAGCATGGGAAACCTCTCATCATGGATAAATCGAAAGTTCGCAGTGAAAAAGAGAAATGCAGACAAGAAGTGCTTCGCAAACGGTTAGATGATACCAATTTATTAGCGTTTTCATTCGATGGCAGAAAAGATGATACTTTAACGATAGATAAAATTGATGAGAAGTATCAAACTAGTAAAAGAACCTCATCTTGTTATTTTGAGAGAACCCAATTCTGAATTGATTGGTTACGTAAGACTGGTTTTTTCAACGATAAAAATATATCACTGGATACATTAATTGGAATATGCACTGACGGTGAGCCAACAAACACTGGCCCACTCGGTGGAATTATACGACGATTCGAATTGCTGTTAAAAAGACCATTGCATTGGTTTGTTTGCCTTCTACACTTCAACGAACTTCCGTTTCGGCATTTGTTTGAAGCTTTGGATAAATCAACCAGCACTGGACCAAGATCGGCAACCGGAAAACTGAGCCGTCAAATCGAAACTTGTGAAACTCTTCCGGTAAGTTATTGCTATCACTCATTTATTATAATTGTCAACCATTTTTAATTATTTTATTATTATATATTTTTAGGTGGTGGACGGCTTCCAGAAAATTGAGTTGCAAAATATGCCCCCTGCTCCAGAAAAAAAAAAAATTTCCACCGATTCGAAGTACTTATACGACATGGCCCATGCAATTTCTAGCGGCGTGGTTCCGGTGGATCTGGCTAACATCAAACCAGGGAAAATTGTACATTCTCGGTGGCTCACCAAAGCCGCTAGATTATTGCGATTATATGTGACAACGGAAAATCCAGATGCAAATTTAAGAATTCTGGTTGAATTTATAATTAAATGTTATGTGCCAATGTACTTCAATATCAAGTATTACAGCTCTGTCGTGTAGGGCAGTGCATTATTTTTAAAGTTCATTGGTTGGTCACGATTTCTAGAACCTCGTTTACGCAAAATTGTCAATCAAAAAATATCTTGTTATCAATGTTGTTTGATGATAGGAAAGAAAAGCGCGACTGTGCCATCAAGAAAATTCTACGCTATCGAACCGATGTTGACGAGCCAATGGAACTTAGAGTTTATGAAAAACCAGATATAAACTTTAATTGCACAAGTTATACGGAAATGATCAATTTGAATGATATAAATATAGTATTTGAACCACCATTCACGCGAAGCATTCCTTACGATACATTGAAAGAATATTTAAATCAAGATGATTCACCGTTTAATGATCCAAAAATTCCATCACGCATGCAAGGAACGGAACGACATGTTCAATTGCTAGCTAGCGTTTCCAAACGGGTTATACCGGAAAATGTAGAGGCTGTTATGGCGACGACATTAGAGAGCCGTGCGAAATTGCCCAGACTTGAAGGTAAAAAAGACTTCAAACAATAATTTTTTTTAGTTTCTTTTCTATAACTCACTTTAATTAATTTTTTCATTTACATACAGTGGGTGTATGTTCTGACTAAATAAATTTCTTAAGAGAAAAAATATACATTATTATAAGTAAATAAATAAAAAACATAGCCATTTAGCTGATTTTTTCATGTACAGGCCAAAAATGGTGATTTTTTGAAATGATTGTATGGGGAACCCCCCAGGGGAGTTCCAGGGGGTGTGCCACTGGCATGGGTGGATCGGCCGTCCAAAGTTAGTGGGGGTCGGTCATACATTTGGACTCGATTGAAGCACTCTAAATGGGTCAAAGTGGGATTTTTCAAAATTTGCCCCTACTCAAAAGTTCGACCCAAATTGGGGGACATCAAATTTCGTTTTAGAGGTATGGTTCCTTCGACAAAGTTTCTTACTTTGATCCCAAGACTATGATTTTCATAGAGCAATGGGCGATTTTTAAATCGACCCGCCCTAATATATGTTAATAATTTCTTTTATATGGAGCAAACAAAAGAGCTTAACAAGGAGAAAAACGTAAGCAATGTGAATTGAATGTCGTGTGTGTAATTAAAATTTTTAATACTATAGAAATCATTTGGAGCATTTGGATGCGTATAACAATTGCGTATAACAAACAAATAAGAGAGTAAGTTTTAAATTATTAAAGTTAAATAGTGCGTATTTAATTCAAATAGATGTTATAATTTGTGCATTTTTGTGAAATATGTAATTTGTGCGTTAAATCTACATAAGTATATACATATATACATACATACATGTGTAAATGTGTAAATGTAAAAAATTTAAAATCTAAATTTAAACGAATTGTGCGGTTACAATTATATGTAATTGTGTCGACTTTAGAATACCGTCCCAAGATTTCGGGAATAAAATGGGTATGGTCGGATAGAGGAGGTTCTTCAGATCCATATTGCAATCCTTTAGTTTGTGTTAAATAAATATAACTGAACAATAAGTTTAATATTAAAAAAAATTCACACAAATTAGTGAAGTGTTAATGAACATAAAAATGCGAAATTTACATAAGTGTAAACTTAGTTTTAAATCGAAAAAATACGTTCTTCAAATAGTGGTAATTTTGAGCTTTAAACGCAAACATCTCGAATATTCCCGCGAGTATAACTATATATATTAATGAACTGGAGAACCTCCTCTATAACTAAAAATGTTCATTTGTTTGTCCAAGATATCTGTTCTGCTCCGAAGCATGATTTTAAAAATTAAATTAAAATTAAAATAAAATAGAGGGCGATGTTTTTATAGGCCTTCTTTTTTCTGAGACTTACGATTAATTTCAAAAGCCAGTTGCTTCTGCAGATTTAGGCATACTTGTAGGTAAAGTTTCAGAAAATGAGGTAGTTTCAAGTAGGTTAGATATTAAATGGGAGGATGGAGTCATGTGTAGAAGTTCACGCAAGTGAGGAAAGTTCTCTGATCGCCATTCACTTGGGAGTGGCCAGCAACGATTCTTTTTACACATGGCTCAACCAGCTCACAACTTCCAGTCTTTGACCAAGTATCCTCTGGGTAGCCTAAGAACATCCGTTCGAAGGCGAGCTGAAGTGAGCCGAAACACCCCCTACATAGGGTTGTGCGCTGGGTTTGGGACCCGTCACGTAAAAAATCACCCCCAAGGAAAAGAAACAACAAGCCTCGGAAAAGAAACCCCCTTTTGATGACGACCATGGCAAACGAAATAAGAACAAGAGGAATGTCCGCACCCTTAATTGGGAAGGTGCCGCTGCCCAGCTGGTTGATGTCCTCGCGAAAATAAAGGCTTGCATCACCGCCGTCCAAGAAATGCGATGGACGGGACAAGGACTGAGACGAGTAGGTCTTTGTGACATTTACTATAGTGGCCATATAAAGGAGCGCAAGTTTGGTGTTGGATTCGTGGTGGGAGAGAGACTCCGTCGCCGAGTACTATCATTCACTCCGGTGAATGAACGTCTAGTCACAATCCGCATCAAAGCGATGTTCTTCAACATATCGCTGATTTGCGCCCACGCCGCGACGGAAGAGAAAGACGATGTGACCAAAGATGCCTTCTATGATCGCTTGGAGCGCACCTATGCGAGCTGCCCTCGCCACGATGTCAAAATCGTGCTTGGCGACTTTAACGCCAGGGTGGGCAAAGAAGGTATATTTGACACTACGGTCGGTAAATTCAGCCTCCACGACGAAACATCCCCAAATGGGTTGATGCTGATTGACTTCGCCGGGGCCCGAAATATGGTTGTCTGTGGTACTAGATTCCAGCACAAGAAGACACATCAAGCTACCTGGCAGTCTCCGGATCGAAAAGCCACCAACCAGATCGATCATGTTGTGATAGATGTAAGACACGTCTCCAGTGTTCTGGACGTGCGTACGCTCCGAGGTCCTTTCATCGACTCGGATCACCATCTTGTTCCAGCCAAGATTCGCACCCGCCTCTGTGCAGGTAGGAAGGTTCGACGTTGAGAAGCTGCAATCACAACAGACAGACGAACAATTTTCTACTCGGCTTGCACTCCTGCTCTCTGAGAGCACTCGTCAACAGATCGGTATAAGGGAACTGTGGGACGGCATTTTTACGTACGCTGAAACCGTTTTCGGAAAGTGTCTGAAGTGCCGTGTTTGGCATCCCCGCAAACGATCGACCAATACGGCTGTGTAAGACTGACGTTGAGCAACACGAAAAATCTCCGTCGGGATCGGCTTACAGAAGGTTTCTCTCCGTAGAACCCCAAAGGTGTAAAAATCGATACCAAACGAGGCCTAGTCAACATTATAAGGTTCCATCGAGCGTATTGTGTGAAAGATTAAAGACCACCGTCAACAAACTGATTGGACTTTATCAGTGTGGCTTTAGACCCGGCAAATCAACAACCGACCAGATATTCACCATGCGTCAAATTCAACCACCTCTTCGTCGATTTCAAAGCTGCTTTCGACAGCACGAAAAGGAGCTGCCTTTATGCAGCGATGTCTGAATTTGGCATCCCCGCAAAACTAATACGGCTGTGTAAACTGACGTTGAGCAACACGAAAATCTCCGTCGGGATCGGGAAGGTTCTCTCCGAGCCGTTCGATACCAAACGAGGTTTCAGACAAGGCGACTCCCTATCGTGTGACTTCTTCAATCGGTTGCTGCAGAAAATAATTCGAGCTGCAGAAGTTAATCGAGCAGGTACAAACTTTTATAAGAGTATACAGCTGCTGGCGTATGCCGATGATATTGATACTCGGCTATAATCGCGTAAGCGGTGTCTACGCCAATTAAGAAGAAGAAGATGATATTAAATATGAGTATTTTTCCATACCTATAGATGATAAAATTCTTTTAGTTCCACTCATTCATCACCTTTTTTATTGATTTTTCATAGAATGAATTTCGATGACCTCGTGGAAGGAATGGATTCCGAAGTGGAATGCTCACAACCGTTGAGCCCCCATAGAGGTTGTATTGAACATAAATATTTTTCGTTTTTTAATAATATTTTTTACAGATAAAGTGTTCAAAAAAATAGCTTACATTCTCGTTTGCACTTCTCCAGCAGAACCATCCCATTGTAGTACCGTCACCATCGTCTGGCGGCCATGCAGGTTAATGTATATATCGTCACCTGAAATGCAAAATAACGTAACAACATTTTCGGAAATTTACAGTGGCAAGAATGAAACACGGAATAAAATGGAACATGAGTGAAAAATTTAAAATTGATTAAAACTGGTTTATATCTGAGCACAGAACCTGAAAATGTTGGACATATGTAATATTATGTATACAATTTTGAATTTTTTGATGATACGTTATTTTGCATTTCAGGTGACGCTATATATAAATATATTAGTATTTGCTTAGTAAAAATACATTTATGTTTTTCAGATATAATCCAGAAGCTGGATGCCATTGAGACCCGTCTCACTGCCATTGAAAAGTCCCTAACAGACAAAGTAAGTAACGCAGTATTACATTGCCAAATTAAAACAGAAGCTAACTTTTATATTTTAATTTTCTAGATGCCAGAAAAGGCCGAGTTGCAGGCACAAAGTAAACTATTGCGCGGATGCCGCGTCATAGCTGCAAAGACGCACCATTCAATTAGCCGCATCTAGGGATGCGAACGATGCATCGATGTTTCTGTTTTTGTCAAAAAGTATCGATGTTTGCCATCGATGTTGTGATTCAAAAAACATCGATACATCGATGTTGCCTGGATCGATATTTTATGTCGATGTTTTTTCAAATTTTACTCCACATCTTTGCAGCACTTAATGCGAAAACATCTGCTTCGAAACGCTTTAGGAAACTGGCATGTGTTTTGTTGTAAAATACGGAGAATTCGTTGGTTGAATGTTCACTTGAATAATACTGAGAATTCGCTTATGAATTAATGCGAAATAAGTTTTACAACAAATGGAAAATACATTTTGCGCGACAGTCTATTTCGTGCTATGTGTGTTAGAAGTTGTTTTTGAGCGTTTAATATACATACATATGTAAGTTTTGTTTCGAATTCATCTGTTGTCAATCACAACTTTATTACAGGTGTAGTGAATATAAAATATATGTAAATAGACGTTTAAATATGCACATAATATTTCAGATTTTCAAAATGCTGCCTTCAAAATTAAAAAGCATGGTCTGGAGCTTCTTTATAAGAAATTCAGATGCTTCCGCCACATGCAAACTCTGCCACAAGAAATTAAAAACATCAGGTAACACGTCGAATCTTCGCTGTCACGTTGAGAATGTACATAGAAAGGTACTACTCGATCAAGTTGATAATGCAGAATGCTCCTCTAAAACTACGCCGCACTCGGAACTAAAACCGCGAAAAATTTCTAAAATAATTAACATATCACCAACCGCTGGGACGACAGCGTCAAGTGAGTTATCCGAAAATAGGAATAAGAAGACTGCATGTATTGAATCGTCTCCTAGTACATGTACTCCGTCAGTACTGCAAAATAAATCGGATCAGTTGCCAGCGCTGATCCAACCTAATGTGAAAGACTTTTTTGAGCAGGTCAAAAGTATTTCTTACCAATATGGCCCTAAATCAAGGAAAATTACTAAAGGAATTGTGAAATGTATTATAATGGCCAACAAGTCATTTTCCACCGTAGAAGGAAAAGGTTTTCTGCAGATGATGAAAGAACTGGTTCCGCTTTTTAAAGTTCCAAGTAGAGAAACAATAAAATTACGAGTTGATGAAAAATATGACGCGCTGTCTTCAATTTTCAAAGACTATATTCGTAAGTGCGACAGTTATTGCCTAACGTATGACATATGGACGGAGAAAATGAAAAATCAGTCGTTCCTTGGGGTAACAATTCATTTTTTGGACAATTTACGTTTGTTGAGTGGGACGTTAGGAGTAATACAGCAGCTTATTTAGAAGAAACCATGTTTAAACTTTTCAACGAGTGGAACGTTTCCATAAATAAAGTTTCTGCTTGTGTAACTGATAATGATTCCACCATGATGAAATTAAATAGAAGCTTGTTTGTTAATACCCTGCTTCGCACACACGCTTAATTTGGTTGTAACGCAATCAATAGATAAGTCAACGGAAGTATCAGCTTTGATAACTAAGGTGCGCGACATTGTTAAGTTTATTAAAAGAAGTGTTAATGCCAGTGATAAATTGCGGAAGAAACAAATAGACAGTGGGGTTTCTACATAATACCAAGAAAATGATTTTTGACGTAAGAACGCGTTGGAATTCATATTTTTATATGTTAGAGAGATTTGTCCAGTTAGCCCCTATTTTAAGTGAAGTACTGCTCACTCGCCCAGAAGCACCCTCTATGGTTAATGCCTCCGAGCTGAACAAAATTAAGGAGGTGATTGGATTATTAAAGTGTTTTGAAATTGTGACCAGGGAGATTTCGGCTGATACCTGTTTAACTGAAGCTCTGACGAAAATGTCAGCTCAAGACGCTATTGTAGGGGAGCTAAAGAGTGAACTGCAAAAGAACATGAATAAGAGATTTGACAAACTTGAATTTAATTCAGTTCTGGCGTTGGCTGCTGTATTGGATCCGAGATTCAAATTTCTGCATTTTAAAGATGAACTGGCTAAAAACAAAACAGTTTTGTATTTAAATAATTTCATAAAGGATGCAAATAATGCCGTTAGTACGTCGGAATCTTCGGATGAGTGTGCAACAGAAAACCCGTTTGATAGTTGGAGCCATCATAAACAGTTGGCCCACCAAAATATGAAATGTAAGTTTTCCAATTTATCTGCTATTACAACAACGGAAGTTGAAGTGCAAATGTATCTTGATGATATGAAAAATGTATTTCCTGAATTGTATAAACAAGCTTCCAAATATTTATCCATTGTGGCCACTTCAGTCCCTAGTGAACGACTATTTTCTAAAGCTGGAGCAACGATCACACAGCAAAGAAATCGCCTGACAGGGAAAAGACTTTCGAAATTGTTTTTTTTAAATTCTGTTTTAAATAAATTATTTGTTGTTTGTTCAAAAACTATTTACATATTTTTTTTATTGAGAAAAGGTTTTAATGGGTAGCTAAAATATATATCAATTAAAGGCGTACTACTGTATTTCACCTATTTATGATTCTGAAATAAGCTTTTTATGCTCACTAATAAAATACGTTAAAAAGTTCAAAAATCCATCGTTGTTTCGATACATCGATGTTTCAATTGCCGATGTTTTTGATTTCGATGTTGTTTGAAGAAACATCGATACATCGAACCATCGATGTTTCATTTCACGATGTTTGCATCCCTATCCGCATCACCGGTGACTTGGAGGACGAGCATTACGTGGAGCTCGCTTCGAAACTGCCCATGCCATGGGAAGAGCACGTGCGCTTCGTGGAAGACAAACTTTCACAAAAGGAAAGCACGGATGCTATGGTAAATATTTCGTTTTTAAATATTATGCGATTGTAATATAATTACTGTATTTTTCTGTTTTTACAGATGCGGCTAATATTGAAGTCAAAGGGCGCAAAAGGCAGTGTGGACGGCGTACTGCGTGGTATGTTTTCTGACGATCTAATGTACCACTACAATGTAGAGGGGCGCAAGGAGAAGGAATCCCTACTAAAGCTAAAGTGCGTAGGCTTAGTTTTTGATAGGTTTTTTAACTTATAACGCTTCATTTTAGATATATTTCCTGACAAGGATAAAAACACTATCTGTGGCCTTAAGCCACAATCGTTTCAAGCAAAAAAAGCATAAATTTAAGGCACAATTAATATAAGTTTTCCTATTATTACTTATATATATTAGTTTTAAGTTGTAAATATTAGTTTTAAGTTTTATAAATTAGTTTTCAGTTGTACAAATTAGTTTTAATTTGTAAATAGTATTAGTTTTAAGTTACACATATTAGTTCTAAGTTGTAAGTTGAAGTTTCTAATTTTACTGTTACAAATATGAATTTTTAGAATTATAATTTTTATACTGAAATAAACTTAATTTCTATTATTTTTCTGCCGAATGTAATAATAATAGGCAAATTATTAGTTTAAGTAAATATTTGATTATTTTGATTTTATTATTAAATAAAGCGAAATAATAAAAAACTGAATTTTATTTAAAAGAATTGAATTTGCTAGAAGTAACAAATGAGTAACAAATAATCTTGTTACTGCTTATTCCTTCTAACATGTTTTTATGTTATAGGTAACAAACTGATAACCAAAATAATAACACTAACAGATATTCGGGTAACAAATACTTTTTGTTATCCATAACACATAGGTAAGCTATGCGCTAACAAAAGAATTTGTTACCCGTAACATACTGTGAAGAGATTTGCTAACAAATGTATGTATTCTTTTAGAACAAGGCAGCATGCGATATTTGCCATTGGTTAGAGCGAGATAACATTAAATAGCTATGTGTTACTTTTTTCCCACTCTCTGAACAAAAGTAACAAATATTTTAACGAATGCAAAAGTGAACAAGAACAAGTCGCTTACACGTTTGCTAACAGCTACCCGTCTTGCGGGGTTATACGTCTTCCGTAGTTGTTACACATTAAACTTTTGTTCAACAGATAAGACTTTTAAGGTGCGACATCTACCGGTAAATAGCTGAATAATATTATGCTAAAATTTAATTTGTAACGTCAGAGCAGAGAATGTTAACAAATAAAGAAGACGCAAATGTTAAATAAGATCTTTTTGAGTACTACAAGTTTTTGTTAATTTGTAGTTTCCACAAGAGGGAACATCAAAAAATATAACTTCGAAAAGAAAAATGAGTAACACGGGGAAAAGGGTATAAATAGTCACAACAAGTGTTCTTAAATGAATTATCGATGCGCATGACTATTTTCAATTTCAATGGTATGAAAAAAAATTACTTTACGAAAATGTAAATTATTATGAAGGAACATCGAAAAAGCGCAAGTTCGAAAATGAAATTACACCACTGCACGAACGTACATATGTATGTAAGTTAACGGCAGCCTCCGCATTTAAACTCAAATGTAACAGTATACCAAATTATATCTTTTAAATCCCCATTGCGTTTCTGCATAGTTTGGATTCATGCAGCAACACAATTGAAATTCGCTCTAAGCTAAATTAATAAGAAATCAATATCTTTGTTCTTTGTTTAGAGTCTAGCTTTAATATTAACAATTAAAAATGTACAAATGTATGTAAGTTCTTAAAAAAATAAAGAGCAGATTGAGAATAGATTGGACCAGAACTAGATATTCATAGCGCAACGGCCAATGGGCTAATAATAAAGTCATCTCACATTTGACCCAGAAAATAAAGACTGGATCAGTTGTCAACGTGTAGCAGAATATATTTGTAAGTTGTATTTAAAATTTGCTGTTAGTATATTATATACATTTAGGGAATAGCCCAACTATCAAATAAAAGAAATTATCACATTGCGTCTTCTGTAAGGTCGCTCATGACACTACGTGTTCAAATATCATTGAACATGCTTACTTATCAGCAAAGCCGAAATTTTACTAATATAAATATCTATTTATATATGTATTAATATACAAGTAACATTAAACACAATTATTTGAGTTTAATTTAACACATATTTATTTATTATTAAAATGCTATTCGTAGCTTGACTGTTGACATCAGACTGAATTAAGTTTACCTTATGACAGTGAGTCAAATTCCCGGGAGAGAGCATATAGCGGTAAAATAATACAGCAAATAAATATATTATATGTACATATGTTACTCCTCTCGCCACAAGAAACAGCAATATCCTTATTGCGTTAGTTTGTATGATACAACTGTTGCTTAAATTAAATTACAATAAAGAAAATCTGTACAGTTTCAATTTAAAAACATAAGACATAAACGACAAACTTACAATAAAAAAATTGCTATTTTAACATTATTACTTAATAACTTCATTGTATCTTAAAAACAATAGATATACAACTTTACTTAACGATTTGAGTAGTTCTGTACAACATTGTTAACAATATCATAGAATTGTAAATTTAATAACAATTTATTTATTAGTTTTTGTACAACAAACTAATTAATGTTTTTTGGTAATTTAATTCTCTTGGAATTTATTTGGTTTTTATATTTCCTTACTTTACGATTATTATATTTAATAACAAAATGTTTATTATCGTATTCTGCGTTGACTAGCTCTACTTTTCTAAACGGATTATGTGTTTTTTCCAGACGTTTTCTTGAATTTTCAGCGTTGATTAAGTTAGTGTCTATAGGGTTTTCTGTTCGTGTCTTATTCGCATTATTTATTCTATTTTCTTTCATAAGTTGAGCATTAAATTTCGGTGCTAGATGATTGAAGAAAATATATATATAATATGGGATTTCACCGGTTGTAGAATGTATTATATTATGGTTGTATGTAAAAAGAGTTTGCTCGATTTGCATGTACTTTAATTCTTTATCACCCGATCTACTAATTATTCTTAGTTTTTCATTAAGGGTTTTCTGAAGACGTTCGATATCTGCAATGCCAGTCTTACCAGTGGTTACTTCTATTTGGATAATAAGCTGCTCACACCAGTTCTTATGTAATGTTAACATTATTTATTCCATGATCTTGATCGATTTTTAATATTTTTGGGGGTCCCATCGTATTAAAAATTTTTATTAGCGCTCTTTTTGTTTCTAACCAGTTCAATGTTTGTACTTCCTCAGCAGTTCCAAATTTTGAAAACAAATCAATACAGGTAAGGTAATGTCTTTTCTCCCATTCCCAAAAATCAATTACAAATTTTTCTCTGATTTCGTAAACAGGAGGTGTGATTTTAAAAGGCAATTTGTGGGTAATGTAATCATATTTACACCTATTGCATAATTCACATTCGTTAATAATTTTACTAGTTTCTTTTAAATAGTTCGGATAATAATATTTATGTTTAAAACGATTAGCAATTTTTTCTATGCCTTGATGAAGGCCTTCTAAATGAATTTCATGAATTTTAGGTTTAAATTCCGAATAATCTCTAACATTTTCGAGCTCTTTAGTTGCTCTAAATATTTTGTGTCTTGTATTGTTGATTAGAGTTTTAAAAATATCTTTAAATTTCACAAAATCTGCTTCATTAGGCATGAAAATTGTAGTCTTTTTATCAATAAAAAATTTCTCTATTATATTTTTTATTCGATCGCTAGTTAAGTCAATATATTTAATTGTTGTAATACTATTTCTAAAAAATATTTTCAGTTCGCAAACTATTTTCATTGCTCTTTATCAATCTCAGTTGTCTTTTAATTATATTCAATGGTCTTTCCGAAATAGGAATATAAGATTCAGAATCTTTTGTTGCGGAATGAATAGTAGCAATATTAGATTAAGTATCACCAAAATAACAATCTTAAAGTTTTATACGTGATAAAGCATCCGCTACATGGTTTTCATTTCCTGGAATATATTTCACATCAAAATCGAAATCATTAAGTTTCCACTTCCACCTTTGCAGCATAGCGTTTGGTTCCTTCAAACTGTGGAGCCATTGGAGAGGTCTATGGTCACTATGTATTTACGATAAATTTTCTACCTATTTTCTATAAATATGGGCGAAAATATTTTGTTGCCCAAACAATAGCCAGGAACTCTTTCTCCGTTGTGGAATAATGTAACTCATGTTCATTAAAAGTATGGCTTGTAAAGCAAACAGGATGACCTTCTTGACTCAAAACAGCTCCAAGAGCTACATTTGATGCGTCGGTGGTTAGAGTAAACTTTCTTTCATAGTCCGGGTATGCTAGAATTGGTCCTTTTGTTATAAGAAGCTTCAGTGTAGGTATCTACAGCGTTTATATATTCTTCATTAGTTACGACTTTATTTTCTTTTTTTAAGCACTGAGTTAAAGGTTTAGAAATTTCAGAAAAATCCCTAATAAATTTTCGATAAAAGCCAACTAATCCCAGAAATTGTTTAATTTCTTTTGCAGTTTTTGGCAATGGGTACTTTAGTATGGAATCTATTTTATTAGGGTTGGGCTTGATTCCCTCTGGGGTTACAATATGGCCGAGAAATTCGGTTTCTTTCTTTAAAAATTCCGTTTTTTCAATGTGGATTTTTAAATTTGCTTCATTAACTTGTAAAATACTTTTTCAAGAGCATCCATGTGTTCTTGAAGTGAAGTACTGAAGACAATTATATCATCCAAGTACACCATACAAACTTTTCCGATCAAACCATCTAAGACTGTATTCATCAGTCTTTGGAATGTCGATGGCGCATTCTTAAGACCAAACGGCATACGTAAAAACTCAAAATGTCCATTCGGTGTAGAAAATGCTGTTTTCATTCTATCCCCTGTATCCATTTCTATTTGATGAAACCCCTTTTGTTAAGTCAATTGTACTAAAGTACATGCATTTCCCAAGTTTATCTAATATTTCGTCAATAATAGGAATAGGATAGTACTTGTCACTTACACTAATATCGTTTAATTTACGATAATCTACTACAATTCGCCATTTTTGTATATTAGAAGCATCCGGTTTCTTAGGTAAAATCCAGATTGGTTCAGAATATGGCGATTTGCTGTGACAAATTATACCTTGAGCCAACATTTCTTTAATTTGTTTCTCAACTTCTAAGTTATGTACTTGAGGATATCTATAGGATCTGACGTATATAGGGTCTTCGTGTATTGTCTTGATTTTATGTTTAATTTTATTAGTGAATGTTAATGTATCACCTTCTTTATAGAATATGTGTTTGTATTTACATAACAGTTTTTTTATAGTCAAAATCTCTTCTTCGTTGAGATGCTCGAGCCTAAATGGTGAGTCCTTCGAGTCACTGGTCATATTTAAATTTTCATAAAAACCGTTTGTTTTTGGATCAGTATTATTTACAAATTTATGCTATTTAAAATTAAGTTTTTATTAGCAAAATCAATTTTAGCATTAAGTTGCTGAATGATATCATAGTCTAATAAACCATCGTATTTTGTAGAAAAAGCATATACATATGTACATATGTACGTAGAATATCAATTCAGCATTTACATTTTTATTACTTGTATACACCTTTTGAATTTTATTTAACGTTACTTTTCCTGTAACTGTTGTTAAGGTGATTGACTTTGTATCAAAAATTTGAGTATTAAGAACCTTAGATCTAATTAGACTTACTGATGATACTGTATCCACTAGAAACGTAAATGATCGATTTTCAATTATCAATTCTACTTTTGGTAAGTATCCGAGGATTTTAGCCGAAAATTCTCGATATCATGCTGCATTGGTTCAGGAATTCCGTAACGTCGAATCCTAGACTGATTTGAACTGTTCCCTCCAGTATATGTTGGCCGTGACTGTATTCTTGTATTATTACTTGGATTTTTAAGAGTATTACCAAAATTGTCATTATTATTATAAGGAGTATTGAAAATAGGAATTTGTTGTTGAAAATTAGTAAAACTATTATTGTAAGGAAGACATTGTTGCGCATTAGCAGAGTAATTATTATTTCCGTCATTATTAAATTGTTGTTCTGTTTGTGTTACATTATGTTTACTTTTAATATTCTTCTCTACTACAATATTATCGTAAACATCGTTTTCTTTTAGTATTCTAGTAGCGGATTTCACGTCTGTAACCAAATTGGCATAAACTAATGCTACTAAATGGATCGGTAATTCTCTCTTTAGGGTTTTTTAGACTTATACGTTGTAATTCAACATTAAGAAAGTTAATAGTCGAAATGTCTGATTCTTTTAACTTAATGCTATCCTTAATCTTACATACTGCTGCATTTATTTCTTCACATAGTTACTTAACGCTACCTCTGTATTTTAAATTACTTACTAATAATATCATAGTAGTAATAGGTGTCGGATCTGCAAATTCATCAATTAACAGACATCTCGATATTTCCCAACTCGCAGGTTGCTCTCTTCTCACTACATCTAACGCCAGCCCACGAAGGGTACTTACAACACATTGAAAATAAAAAGGTTTTTCCTCTTGTGTAAGAGATGATGACGCGGGCATTACAGCATTTAAACCAGGGATCAGGGATAATGGGATGCCCAACTTATTCCAGTGTGAGAGCGCCTCAAAATAAGCGTTTATTATAACATTTTCCATTATGGCCAAATCGAACAAAATAAGAATTTTTGGGCATTTTAAATTAAAACACCCTACATTTATTACGATTGCAAATTATTATATATTGGACTTTTAATATATGACGAAACTACTTAACGTAAGTGTGCCCAATTACGGCCTAATACCTAATCCCGTGCTATTTCGTTTACAAGTTTTTTAAATAAACAAAATAAGTCAATGCCACCCACCATTCAAAGGACAGTTATTTTAAATTGTCAAAAATATATTCAACTTTACATTTGAAAAATGTCAAACCATAAATCATTTTATTTCATATTAAATTCACATATGTTAGTTGGCTGGAAGCAGTTGCCTAGCGCGGTGGTGATAATTAACAAGTTTTGTTGTGAAAAGTGCTAAGAGTTGTGTAAAAATTATTTAAGACTGATATTATAATTGGGTAAGTGCATATATATATATATACTAAAATATTTGTACATTATAGCATTTTTTACCGAAATATATGTTTTAATATGAATTTTATATAATAAACTCATAAAGATGTTAAATGCAAAGTTAGAACGGAATTTGGTACATTGAAATTTCACCTGTACCGATCTAAGTGCTATGAAACGGAATTAGGAACATATACCATATTTCGTTTTACTTTGTTTTGGGGTTGAAAATTGAGTTTTAATATATATTTAAATTCTTAGCTTAAAGTAAACTCTATAAATTGTTTAAAGATCAATTTCCGTCCTATCGTTTTTTGAGGAAAAAGCTTATTTTTTGCGTATGAAATTTCATAAATGAGCTTAAAATGAGTAAACACAATTCAGAGGCTTACTTTTTCTAAAGCTATGTTATTGGATTAACAAGACTCTATTTGCGATGATTCTTCATTGGTGGAATTTAAATTAGTTACAAAACAGTTTACATCAAATATTTCGGGAAACTCCCTGCTTAATATTTATAAAAACATGTAGCACGAAAATAGGCTTCAGTTTTTAATTTTGTGCCTAATTCCTTTCTATAGGCCGCAGTTGGGAACGGTGTGTTTCTAATTACGTTTCAATTCATTTTAACAGAAATTTGAGTGCCGCCATCATGCCAAAGTATACACAGGAATCATTAAATTTAGCTCTTGAAGCAATAAAAAGCAATCGGATGACATGTTACAAGGCTTCAAAGGTATATCGTGTTCCGAAGCAAACTCTACTGGACAAAATTAAATACAAGTATTTAAAAGGCTGCCCAGGATCTCCAACTGTGCTAACGACAGAAGAAGAAAGTTTTATTGTCAAATGGGTTTGTTATCTGGCGGAAATAGGCTTTCCAGTAACAAAATATCAACTTGTAAACTGCGTTACTAACTTGGTTAAGGAACTAAATCGGCCGAATTCTTTTAAAAATAATATACCAGGCAGAAAGTGGTTGCAAGGGTTTTTGAAAAGAAATCGCACAGTGAGTCAACGTGTTTCGCAATCCTTAACAGTTTCTCGTGCGTCGGTAACAGAATATTCTATAAGAAGTTGGTTTAAAAGAGTATATCAATACTTTGAAAATAACAATTGTCTCGATGTTTTAGAAGATTCAACACGAATCTTCAACTGTGATGAGTCCGCGTTTTTTTCTTTGTCCAAAAGGTCAAGCAGTTTTGACAAAACGGGGTTCAAAGCATGTATACTTCAGATCTGGCAATGATGATAAAGAATGTCTTACATTATGCATAGGAGCTTCCGCTTCCGGTAAAATGATGCCAACTTTTGCTCTCTTTCCGTACAAAAGACTTCCAACCAACATACTTTCCGAATTTCCTTCTGATTGGGCTATTGGAAAGTCGGATTCAGGTTGGATGACCTGCGAAACATTTTATGAATATATAACAAATGTCTTTTATCCCTTCATCCTGAAAGAAAATATACAACTCCCAATCGTACTATTTTTGGATGGGCACACGTCACATTTGTCGCTGCATCTTATTGAGTTTTGCAAGAAGAAAGGAATCATACTTATAGCGCTTCTTCCAAACTCGACACACTTGCTGCAACCAATGGATGTTGCAGTATTTCATAGTTTAAAAAATGACTGGAGAAAGCAAATACAAAATTGGAGAATGCTAAATAATAGACAAAGAATAAAACGGGAAGATTTCGGACCTATTGTTCAGAAATGCATACAATCTGCAATCACTTCTGATATACTACAAAACGGTTTTAAGGCTTGTGGCATATTTCCGTTTAATGAAGATGCAGTGGCTTACAATAAAATTTTAAAACCTGACATCAGAGACACATCCAATATAATCAGAGTACCAAACATGAATATCGCAGAAATTTCAGAGAACTATGAAGCAACAAAAACACTCGAAACTAATTCCGAAGAATTTTTACAAAGTTTTGAGAAAAGGTTGCCGGCTGAAAAGCTTAAACTGTTTATTGAGTGCAGCGGAACTTGGAAGGGTGATGTTAAAGACGAAAACTTATTTTACTTTTGGAGAAGTGTTAAGAATGAGCAAACAAGTAGCTGCATTGCAAGTAAGTATTTCTACTTCCGATCCTAATATTACGAGTATTTTAGCTAACAACGACTGTTTATTGGATATCGAAAACATGTAGTTTCATAGATTTCAATGAAGAATTAGTTAACAAACATAATTTGAGCAGCTCAACTCCATCTTATGCCGTGAAGTCCAAGCAGAGTGAAGTAGTACATATATTTGACAGTATACCTTGCCCAGTAGCTCAAGCCATTAACTTCGAAGATATCCCAACAACTGTCAACCATCCACCAAGACCTCAGTTGCCCCCTAGGGAGGCGAATGACAATGTAGACGTGGTTAATATTAATTCGAGAACTCCACCAAAAAGCACAGTTAATTCAATAGAAATAAAAACATCTGAATTTCCAACGCCTTTCAAAAATGCTCTTTTCTGGCCAGAGCCCCAACCAGTGAACCCGAACAAAAAATTTGTCAAGAAAAAATTAACCCCAACTGTCGCCACTGCTTCTGAATACATTGAGTATCAGCAACGTTGGATGAAGAAAAAAAGATTAAGAAAGAAAAGATAATTTTAAAAAAGAATGAAAAGCAAGGTTCAAAGGTGAAAGTAAAAGGAACATTAATAATAGTTTTAATCCAGGAGACTACGTTGTAGTAAGGTATGAAGGCGAGAAATTTCCTGGGCAGGTGTTAAAAGTTACTAACGGGAATCCAGAAAAATTTCAAATCAAAACCATGACAATGAGTGGATCTAACTGGCGTTGGCCAGAAAAAGAAGATATTTTAGAATACGACGCCGATGAAGTAGTTAAAAAAATTAATTTACCTCAGCCTATAAATAAGAGAGGAATATTTTCAATACCTGATATGTAATAAACTAAAATTTAATATTGAACTGACTTTATGTATATTAATGTAATTGAAATTATTTTATTTCACGTACAAGTAATTGAATGTATACAGTTTTACTAACTAAATACTTATTATTTTATGTTTATATATCGCATCAAATGCATAGCTGACAAATAATGTCATTAAAATATTTGAAGTTATTTTATTTTATCTAACTAAGTAATTTTCTATGTGATTTATGTGAATAAAAATGTTTCGTTGTGTTCCACGTATAAACTGTGTAAGTTTTACTAACAAATTGCTAGAAATAATTGAAATAAGAACCTTTTCTAATGTAGCACGGAATAAGGATCACTTTAGCACGGAATTAGGATTTTGACAAAATTTTAGCACGGAATTGGGGCCAATTGAGTGTTTCAGAAAAGTATTAATAACAAAAAAACGGTACAAAAATTATATCATTTGAAAAGTTAATATGAAAAATAAAAGCTTTATTTACGATTTTTTTATAATTCTTCATTCCGTCTAACTTTTGATTCACTGTAATATGCGTATATTCATCAATCTACCTTAATATGCCGTAATTAGGAGCATTTACCTTAAATCGTTTTTTATGATTTTATTGTATATTAAAACAACTGACTTTTGATCTTTCAATACTTAATAAGGTGAAATAAGCCTGTTAGTTCTCAATTAATAAATGTTTTTAATCATTTGTAATTGAAAATTAATTCTATTGTGCATCAAATTACAAAACGTTTCATGAAATATATTTAAGTTTCGCATTTTATTTGATTTTCATTATTTTAAATTTGTATTAGCGATCTTGAACGGGGGCAACAAATTCCTCCGTTCACATATATTTTTGGTATAATTTCGCTCTGGCCGTTCCAGTCATTCCAATTGCAAAACGTCAAAACCTACCCAATCCAGTCAACTGTCAAAGTTCGGTAGGTGAGCGGTTCTCACATTTCCAGTGACAGGAGAGTTGGGGATCTCTTTATCTCTGATTTAAACTGTCAATATATAAACATGGATAATATGATACGAGACTTTAGCGTTGGCTCTCTTTTTCTGTCAAACGCGTTCCTTGATTATTTGACAGCCAAGGAGATCAGGGAATTTTTGACAGTTGATTTCAGAAAAGGCGGGATGCCAGAAATAAACCGCTATAATTAACTGACAAAATCAGTGTGAAACGAAATTTCATAGAAGTGGGTAAAAAAATTTTGGTGTGTTGTGTGTATTAATATTTATATATGTATTTTCAAAGTGATTAATTTACTAATTTTGTATAATTTAGTAAAAATGCCGAAAGTGAGGAAGTGTGTGGTTGGATGCGAAGGCGGAGAGCATATTTTCAACTTTCCTTGTAAGGAAAAGGATAAAGACAGATTAGTCCAAAAGTTAAAAACTATGAGTATTTGTATATAGTATTTTTTAAATTTAAACTTTGTGCATGATATTTTATAGAGTTAATATAGTAGTTCTTAAAAATATGTAATTTACTAATCTCAGTACATATAGTAATAATATATTTGTAATTAAATTCTACTACGTACTTGTATGTTAAATAAAAATAAATATTTTATTGTATCACATTATTGATTGTAGTACTTAGTGTAGAAATAATTTCAAAAATTACAGTATTTTGGTAGGAAAAATATAATTAGAATAGTATATATATTACGTGTAGTATTTAAAAATAAATAATAGTTTAATAAGTAGAAAAGTATAATAGTATTTGCTTCAATTAAAATAAATATAAATAAGATTTTGGTTGTAAGGTGTAGGGTTTCTTTATTTGTATTTTTATTAGATATTTAATTTGGCTGAATCGGTTGGGTGTAGGAGACACCAAAATTAAGCATCTGTTTGCCTGTGATCGGCACTTTTCCTTAACCATGAAGTTGAAGAAAAAGCTAAGGCTTAATGCTGTTCCGGACACGCATTTGCCAAATGCACCGGAACCTAGTTTTAAATATAAAAATGTTTTTAGTCCCAATTCAATAATTGAAATGGGAACGGAAGATTTTTCTTTTCTAAATAATGATACCGAATCAGAATTGCTTGATAACGGTAATAATTTGATGCTATTAGCATCCGTGGCAAAAGAAGCGCAGAAGGAAGTAGGGTTTTTAGGGATAGCTAATTCCAGGGAAATAGGCAGTCAAACAAATTTAAGTTTAGTATCAGAAGCTCTTAGGGAACAAAAATTGGTGGAGGAAAATTTATGCTTGAAAAATAAATTAGAAGAAAAGGAAAGGGAAATTAATTACTTAAAATATCAGTTAGAAGATTTAGCAAAGAAATACAGAAGAATAAAGAAGGAATTAAAGGAGAAAGAGGAAGGTTTTGATTTAATAGGCCACTTTAATAGTAATTTTCCTCCACAGATAAGCGCCATAGTGCGCAATAGTATAAAAAATTTCAACCGAAATCCCAATGGTCGTAGATACGACAGTTATTTTAAAACACTGGCTTTAGGCGTATACTTCTTATCACCTTTAGCTTACAAACACCTTAAGCCAATCCTTAGGTTTCCGGATGAGAGAACTCTGGAGGAGTTTGTTTCGGAATGGCCCCGCGATCCAGGATGTAATAGCAGTAGTATTAGATGTTTAGAGTTGAGAAGTCGGGGATTTAGTCAGGAACAAAAATTCGTGTCTATTTTGTGTGACGAAATGGCGCTTAAGAGTCATATGCAATATTTACCTAAATTTGACAAAATTGTAGGAGTTGAGGATTACGGCGATGAAAATCGCACTTGTAGAATAGGTAATAGGTAATGCGATGACTCTGATGGTCCAAGGTATTGGTGGAACACATTGGTCTCACGTCCTATCGTATTTTATTGTCCATGGTTCCTGTAAAGGTGATGTAGCCAAAAAATATATTTTTGAGGCCATTACCCAGCTACAAAAGATAGGTCTTAATCCATGTCATTTTGCTTGTGATCAGGGTTCTAACTTTCTCAATTTAGCTAGGGTCTTAGGGGTTTGCGAAGAGCGCCTATCCTTCAATGTAAATGGCAAAGAGGTGATTTTTTTTAATGATTGTCCCCACCTTTTAAAAAATACCAGAAATTGTCTCGAAAACTGTAAAAATAAAGTATGTTTTAAATCGCGTCCGATAAGTTGGTCCGATATAGTGCACTTTTATAATAAAGATTCGCAAAATCACATTCGCTGTGCACCGAAATTGTCTGATGATCATATTGCGCCAAATAATTTTCAAAAAATGAGTGTCAAACTTGCTAGTCAAGTGTTCAGTGACACAGTCGTTTCCGGAATGTTATCGATTTATAGTTCCGGTCATTTGACTTGTCCCTCAAATAGTTACTGTAATACGGCGGAATATATTTTATTTATTAATAAATTATTTGATATATTTAATAGTAGTAATTTTGAAGCTATTTTGCCCAATAAAAAAGTTTTTTCGGCAACTCCCGAACAGTTGCAATTTTTAGACGGTTAACGATGACACCGGGGCTGACATAACTTCATCTTTCAACTACCTTAAGGGTTGGATCCTTAACATAAATAGTTTAAAACGATTGTGGCGATTCTTGTCACGCTCAGGTTTTCAACATGTACAGACGAGACGATTATGTCAGGACAACCTTGAAAATTATTTTGGACAAATCAGAAGGGGCGGTGGCAGATGTGTAAGGATAACACCTTATATGTTCTGCAATTTGTTTAAAAAGTCATGGGGGTTGCGTTACGCCAACTTGGTAACCAACGGAAACTGCGAACCGACAGCTCCCAACGAAAGCTTTTCTCCTAACATTTCGAATGATATAATAGAAAGTGTGTGTAATGACCGTTTAATGCAGGACTTATCGTGGCAAGAGTTCCAGGGACTTCCACGACCTGAACATTCGTTCAATAGGCTAGGATTAGACAGCAACTTCGAGGTAGATGATGTTGAGGTAGATTTTTCTAGAGACAATGCATTTGCATATGTTAGTGGCTATTTTTATTTAAAAACATTTAGGGCACACACTTGCTCTCAACCCTTACCTTATTTAGGAGATGAGTTTTCAGTCGAATACTTCTTTACGCAAGAAAGGCAAATTGACAGATGCAATTTAATTAAGCCGCCTCAGGGATTTTTAGATTACTTAAAAGAAATAGAAATAATTTTTGTTAGGGAATTTGATTGCGTTTGTCACAGGATAGGCGTAGGGCAATTATTATTCGATAAAATGAAGCATGTCAGCCCTTATAAATGTTGTAGTAAAAGCGACAGTAATGCTAATCTAGCACTATATATTAGGATTCGTATATTCGCCCTTAAGTTTTTCAATAGGAACCTTAGTAGACCTCACTATAAAACAAAAATATTATGTGTTTTACATATGTAGGATTTTTTGAAAAAATAGCTTCAAAATTGGCACCTAAATATAATATTTTCGAGACAATTTTATATCCTAATTTTTCTTCGGCTTCTTGTTTCGTCTTTTTAATTATATTTTGTTATTTAAAACTGGGTTCTGGGAAACTTTGGCTTTGCGTATATGTATATTTCTGTAAATATTATTTTAGGTAATATTAATTAAGTATATATATGTATTGAATACAAATGTCTTCAATTTGTGATATTTTTAAATGAATTGTTTTGGTTTTCTGTTTTTTTATTACATTAATTTGTTACAACATGAATTGTTTTGTTTTTGTGTTCATTATTATTTTAAATTGTTACATTAGTTATAAGAAATGTAATTATTTATCTACATAATAGTACTATGTAGCATACATATTGTGATATTTTTTATGAATTGTTTTCGTTTCTGATGTTTATATACATTTTTTTTATTTGTTAACTATGTATTTATTTTCAATATGTACATATGTATGTATATGTTGTATATGGGTGATATAGGCCTACTGGGGAACCGAGCACCCAAAAATAATATCGGTAACGCGCTATTTGCATACCTAAGTGGTAGTGTGGAAATTGCAAAATGTCCAAAAGTAGTTTATAAAATGTCCAATCTAATATTTTTCAGCAGTGGCATCATTGGCAAATGTTATAAAAAATGCGAATTTTGACAGCTCTCTCTCGAATCAAAGAGTCTCGTATCATATTATCCATGATCAGGGATGGGCACGACCACAACCAAATGGCGCTCATAAAATGACATTGTGTTAGTGCATTTACTGCAGTGATGCCCAAACGCATACTACCAAACTGTGTGCTTGTGTTGGAGTATGAGAGAGCTTGCTGCTACACCAAAAAAAAAAAACAAAACTTTAGTAATAATTATTATAAAAAAAATTTGAAAGTGATTCGACAACTTTTACAAAATTGTGAAATTAATGAAATTCCTTATTAATTTTTTATCAAAATATAGACAATTCACGTGTCAAACAGAAATTAAAATTCAAAAAATTTTAAATATTGAATTTATGTTGAAGTTTTCACCTAAACGGATGTATCAAAAAACTAAAAATCAATATTTTCATGGTTTTGAACCAACTTATCTAAATCTAGTTCGGAGCCGCAAAACTTTATACGAAGTAAGTCTTCAAGGTGCCGATCGCTAATTTTATTTCTAGTATTTGATTTTATTAATTTCAAAGTGGAAAACGAAACTTCGCAACAATAAGTAGTTCCAAACATTGAAAAGAGTTTCCACATTTCGTTCTTTAATTTCGGATGAAAGTTGTCGTTCAGATTTTTTCAAAACTGTTGCCTAGTTTCACGAGGCAACAATACATCACGTTGCATCTTTTCTAATTCGGATTTTAAATCTAAACTCACCCCAGAAGTATTACACCCAGTAGGGTCGTTATGAATTTCAATAATATGCTTAATTTTATAAATGTCATGAAAAACGGTTATGAAAATTAGTCTGCAATATATCAAGGATTGGTTGATATTCTTGCAGACTTGCATGGTTAGAATATTTTTCTACAATAAAGCGTGTTCTTCTTAGAACAGTGAGGTCGTTTTCTTTAAAATTATTAATAAGCAAGCTTAATTTATGGTGAAATTTTTGGCATATAAATAATTTTCTAGAACTGCCCGTTACCGATTCATAAATAGAATGGTTTCCGCTATAATGCCTTTTAACATAGTACTCCCTATTTCGTTTAGTTATGTGTTTACAAACTAAACACTCAGCATTACCGAAAAAGTTTTCGGAAAACAAAAACTTGTTTTCCCACTCAATATTAAACATAGTAAAATTGTTAATCAGCGCGCACATACAAATTACATGCGTAGCAGTCAACAGTCGTTGATCAAGTGATTTTCAAATGCACATTAATTTTCCACAATGTATAGAGAGCGCTTAACTAATACGTGTGAGCGAATCTGTGAGAGAGCAATAAAGTCGGCCGCCCGCGGGCTAGGTAAAGCGCTTCACTGATTTACTGTGTGACAAAGCGAATCAAGTGGTAAACACAATGACTGCGACAGACTGCAGCAGCACGACAGTGAACTGAAAACGTCGTTGTTCATCTTACTACATGTACATTTTGAGAAGCAACAACAACACAATGGCCGGCATGTACACAAAACAACGCAGTTATCCATTTTGTATGTACACAAATTCGTTGTGGTCATACTAATTCCTTTCACTTCAATGAAATTTTAATATTTTGTTCAAAATGAAATTTTTTTATGCAAAAAATAAGTGAATAGGTAAATATTTTTGCATTAAATTATCAATTGTTATTACAAATGATATAATAGAGCTATAATATAGCTATTTTATGCTTTTATTTGTAAAATAACTTCAAGTTTGTTAGAGCTGTGAATAATTTTACATTTTACATATTAGCGGCATCACCACTCTACCTCATCTCTCTATCTTCCATTCTACTGTCAACTCTACTGTCGTCGTACTGTCGTTGGCAAATATAGGAGGATATTGAAGTTAGCGAGAACGACAACTGTCGGCCTACAGTCGTGTAGTCGTGCAGCTGTCAAAATAACAGTGTCCATAAGAACGTGTGTACTTTAATATTTGACAGATGTAGTTTGCAGTCTGTCGCTCTCTATGTGTTCAGTGCTTGAGCTTCGCCAATTTGGCTGTCATGTTGACTTGTGACGCTTCTGCTATTTAGACAATTGTTGTTTTTGTAGAACAATGCTTCAATTTTTGTTGGTGACATATTCATATGTGTACGCATATGTATGTTTGTATGCTTGTGCATCATTTGTTCGGAAGTGTATACAAATATATGTACATACATACAAGTATAAATGAATGTATATGAACATGCAGATCAGATCAGATGAACATGCAAATAAATTTATTTCTACAATATTTTGTGTTTTTTTTAGGTTTGATAAGTAAATGGAAACAGCCTGTATTCTACGAATACGACTGCAAAATGACAAAAGAGATATTGTTCGAAATTTTGTCAAACGTGAAGAAATGCGGATACAGTGTTGTTGCTATTGTAAGCGATTTGGGTGGAGCAAATAGAGCGTTATATAGTGATCTAGAGCAGAGCCGCTCAAAATAATTCATGCCTATACTCGGAGTATAGGCAAGCAAATGCAGTCGAAACATGTACGCTATGACGCTAATTCTGCCAGCGTCAAAAATACACTCGAAATACAGGAGTTCAGTTTCAAATAAGCATATAGAGGACTTAATAAGAATCAAAACTTACGATCTTGAAGTCGATATGGAAAAAATTATGGAAAGTTTAAAAAAATTAACAAACGTATTTGTTGTTTTTGTTGTTATTATTGTGGTTCTTAATTGTTTTTTTAATCAAAAACCATAATTTTTTATTTTTTTCTAAATTTTTAATAACAAAATAAACAAATAGCACGATTTCACTCAGTGTACTAAGCAAGCGCACGCACACAATCATACGCTAGCAGATATCAAATGTGTGATTGTATGCGTTGGTAAATAAATTGCGCATTATTTTGAGCGACTCTGATCTAGAGATAAATGTGGAAAAGCCTTAGTACATTCATTAAACAATTAAAAAAATTACGATAAAATCATTTTAATTATGTTATTATTATTTTTTCTTTTTTAGGTTCTCACACAACGGAGACAGGATTGTGGTTTTTGCTGATGTCCCCCACCTAATAAAACTTCAAAGAAATCATTTTATTGATAATGGCGTCACTATTAATGGAACAGTTGTCAGAAAGGATATAATTCTGAAGCTACTTTCACTTACATCCAACGAGCTTTCCATCACCCATAAAATTTCGCAAAAACATTTGAGTGTAACAGGAGCGGAGAGACAGAAGGTTAAACCAGAGAACTTAAAACATAGAGAAGGTGCAGGTTCGACAGCGAGCATTTGATAAAATTGCGACACGGAATCTCACCATACAACAACAGAATTCACCCTGTGAAATGTTAACATTTTTAACAGTTCTCCACATACTCAAACAGAGAATATTAAGAGAAATAATATACATATGTACGGCATATGATGCCATAGCACAAATAACAGAGACAAAGATTGCGCAAAGGCGAGTTCAATCAGAGAACTTAAAACATAGAGAAGGTGCAGGTTCGACAGCGAACATTTGATAAATTTGCGACACGGAATCTCACCACACAAATACAGAATTCCCGCTGTGAAATGTTAACATTTTTAACAGTTCTCCACATATTCAACAAAGAATATGAAGAGAAATAATATATGTATGTACGGCTTATGATGCCATAGCATGTATGCGCAATCAGGGAATATTGAAGAAAAATAAGTTCTTTGATATTCCATTTTTAACAGCGAAGAATGTGTACAAATACAGCTCTCTCACATACTCAAGAATATGAAGAGACATAAATATGTATGCATGCTCCTTATGATACTCCCAACAACAGCATTGTGATATTTCCATGGTTCAATTTTTGCTTTCGCAATGTATGCAAATATGTATGTATGCTTTTGCGTTTTGCCGTCGGCATTTACATATTGGCATGTAATAATTATGATATGAGTATAATTTTGTATGAATGTATGTATAGTACTATTTACAGTCAATTTAGACTTGTATATTTAATAATTTAATTTGATTTTTACATAATATACTATACTAATAAATATTTTTGTATTATGTTTCTTAGTAATAGAAATTGAATTTATCACAACAATGCATATACTTATATATAAATATGTATATTGTCTATATTGTCTATTTTAAGTTCTCTGGTAGAATATCCTCAGTGGCTAAATGAGATAAGCCGCCCCCCCCCTAATGCCACTACACCAAGACACCACACACACAGAATCCACATTCCACAGAACCCACACATCAACACCACCCACACGCGAGAGGACATCCACACAGGCAAACACATATCACACGGTCAAAAGGGTCAACTTAAAAGTTTTCACCAGTCTCGTTTTGACCAGCATTCGATACGCATTGCCTTTTGATCCTCGCGCTTTCTCGATCGTCGCCTGCACTAGTTTATCGTCATCAAAAACGGATAGTGTGGATTTTCTTGCGAATAATATACATACTATACAA